>NC_056473.1:31683600-31686100 GCF_008729295.1 Plectropomus leopardus
CTCCATGTTAATGAATGGGACGTAGTCCAAACTCGAAACTCAAAGTACACACCAAAGAAATTTTTCTCAAAGGTGCTCTCCATCATTTAAGGTAGATCTCATCACCCTGATGTTTGTTCAGGTGATCATATCCCTGATCAGTTTGTTTTTAATGAGTTATTTAATTTTACAAAAAGGTGATTTTTTTTGCCATGATTGACAGCTGTGTGTGTCAATCCATGCACCTGCTTTCAGTGACACTGCTCATGATTGGTCAGACGCGTGTTTGGGAGGAACTCCCCCACTGCTGAGATTGCTACTGCACAGACTCTGGCTGTGAATGATATCACGCATAGAGCGTCGTCCACCTTTATATACAGTCTATGGGTATATGTTACTAGCATAGTATACTACACATTCTAGTACTGGCTACTATTAGTAAAATATCTCTACTAACATTAGGTTTCACATTGGAAACATACAGTGCTCTCCTGGGTGGAAGTCCCAAGTATGTTTGACCAATCCAGCTCATGTCCTGCCAGCCCTACGTTTACACTACAGTAGTAGTTTGGAGTGTCAAACAATGCCACTGATGCCACTGCCCACTGCATCTCATACCGCCGCTAAATGTTTCCTCTGTGCATTGCTATTTTAAGCTGAGGGCCTCTGACCGAGCACCGGTATTTGACGAATTGGGAGTGAGACCAGGTTGTTCTGCTGTACACATGAAACTGACCCGGCACAATAGTGATCATGTGCATGCACATTCACACATATGCATATTATAGGTGACAGCGGTGCTCCTCCACCGCTCTAAAACACGGCCATCACCATCATCACGACAGCACAAATGCACACACACACACACACATTTAGTGTGTAATGCAGTAGATAACAGAGGGGAGCAGGACCAGGCAGATTAGATTTTCTCTTATCTCCATCTCTTGGTTTCCTCTGTCGCACCCTTCTCCCTTTCCCCATGAGAGTGTGTGTGTATGTGCATTTGTGCTATTGTGTATTCCAGTCTTTGCATTTTTTCTTGCATGGTGGTGTGTGTGTGTGTGTGTGTGTGTGTGTGTGTGTGTGTGTGTGTGTGTGTGTGTGTGTGTGTGTGCGCGCATGCATGTGCTCTTAGCTGTGTGTGTGAATGCATTCCCGTGTGTGTGTGTGTGTCTGGCAGTTTTGTGCGTGGGTAATGCGACAGGGCCATATTTCCCCTGGGCTCGGGGCTCTGCAGGCTTTAGCCTCGCTCTCTCTAAGCAGTTTAGGAAAAACAATGACAGGCCTCTGTATTGACTGGTCTGGCCTGGAAGACGGGCTGTTCTCACTACAGCACACACACCCTCTGCTGTGAAAGAATAGGACAGATATGGTGAAATAAAGTACAAATCAAAGGTTCATGTTTGTATTAGTTTAATGTAAGCCATTCAAGGAGTGGGTTTTACAAAACAATACAATCTATACTGACATTTTTGGAGTAAAAGAGGCTGTTCTGACAGGGGGAAAAAAAGCAGTTCCTGTTTTAATAGATTGACAGAATACAGCAGGATGCAGCAGAATAAAACACCAGCCTGAGGCTAACCTGTACCTGCATGCTGCTACTTTAGACAGGGTTGACACTGTAAATTAAGGCAGGGACACACTACACAAGAATCCGTCCAGTTTTGGGGTGATTCCCCTTTCCTGACAAGTAAAGCACAATTTGTTTCATGGTCCTAAAGATCGTCCTGTCAGAATTTTAGTTTTTTTTAAAAAAAAATGAAATTATTGTGTTAGTTCGACTAAAGCTGGAGTTTTAAAATACATGTAAACATCTTTGTCCGACTGAAATCGTACTAAATAGAATTTCTCAAAGTTGGATTAACACACCCATATAGTATAGTGTAGTATCGTTATATAGTTGGCGGTCGATTTGCTTTCATGTATACGCCTCAGTCTGACCTGAACTGGCCTGGGTATTCTACGTGTTCTCCATAGTCCCCACACCAGGCTTTGACCCAGTAGTCAAACAACATAAATTTGTGGAAGAAGTGAAGAAAAAAAAATAAGACGAAGGTACCAAGGAAAGTGTAGAATACATACGAAATGTACAGGACCGAAAAGTTGTCTTTGTTTTCGCTGTTCGACATGCAACCATTTCGACTTAACTGTGCATGTAAACATGCTGTAATATGTACAGCCCATGTTCACGCTGTCTCTTTTACGTCCAGTTCATATTTTTCTATATTACTTTGTTATTTCCTGTAAAAAGTAGTACAAAAATGAACAACTTTTACTTCCTGTATGTCGTTTGTTTCCTCTAAAGTCACATTTGATTTTTAGAGTCAGGACTCTGGTTGTTTGTAAATGGGATCTGCTGGTGTATAATGTGCTGTTTGATGCAAAATTGTGTTCTTTACACACTACAAGCAAAAAATAAATGTATCATTAGATGTGCAGAGTCTCGCACATTTACAACAGCTGTTGATATGTGAAAAGTCTTTTATTGTGGCCATGCTTTAGTGGGTGAGTCTTGGCCTTT
>NC_056473.1:31691100-31733600 GCF_008729295.1 Plectropomus leopardus
TGGGATAAGAAAAGGAAAAGAAAAAAACAAACACATATTTCTTTTTTTTCCCCAGATTTTACTCTAATAAAAAAAAATCCTGAGTAAAAGACACAAATCCTTCAGGTGATATTCTGACACGTGTAACGTATATAACGTATAATGTTTGATTTTAACACAGTTTAAACACAAATTATGTACTTTAACAATATGATTAATACACCGAAACGTGCCTTAGCCTTCCTTGTTGCCTCACAGTCAGCCATGTTTGTTAAAAAAGGACGTGAGAAAGGAGGCGTGACTCTTCTGTAGTCAACTTTAAATCATGAAGAACACTGTGATTGGTTTACAGATATCCAATCAAATACATGCATTTGCGCATATTTGCATAGTGCCCCAGAAATAGCGTTTTTCTGTAGGCCAACCCGGAAGCTAATGTCGCCCTAGTTCCCATGTCAAAAAGCCTGCGGGATTTTTCCATTGGATTTTGCATCATTGCAGAAAATAAGCTCTGTGATAAACAAGCATTTATGGTACTTACACGTTTTGTTTAGAAAGAAAATCTTCACAAATGAACTCCACTTTCAGGGTTTTTGAAGCCTAAATGTAATCGCCAGAAGTACTAAGCTACTAAGACACATAAAAGCTTCAAAGTTCACACTGGGGTGTTTAATGAAATATTTTAAGTCACAGAACAAAATGTGAAAGTCTCTTGAGCTAGTCTTAACCACAGACCTTATTTCAGGCTTCTAACCAAAACCCTCTATTAAAAAAATTCAGTTTGAGATGAGGGAACCAGAGGTGCAAAAATACTAACTCCCTTCTGGGTTTTCGGACTCATTGCTGGAGTTCTCTGTTTGGGTGGCGTCAGATGACTGTTATAATAGATCAAGACATCCTAGAAAAGTGATGTCCATTATTGGAATGGACAGGGGACCTGAATAGGTTTAGCAAGTGCGCTGCTTGGGTCAAAAACCTCTTTGAGGTCCAGGAGTGTAAACACTAGGCTCTTAGTTATTTCAGATCATGAAGCTGTATAAAAATGGAGGTGGGATTTCAGGAATCCTTCAGAACAAAGCCCAGATGTGCCAATAGTTCAGTGAACAACTGCCTACTTATACATCCAGCCGACACAAAGCATCAAGATCATCTCATTAAAGATGCATCTCACACCACCTGATGAATGTAATATTTAGTGGATCAAACAGCAACAGAGTCCTGCACAGACTGTAAAGCCAAAATAATAAGATACGGAGGCTAAAGGCATCACAGAGCTGCAGAAGAGAGGGTTACTGAGTGTCACTGCATAAGATCATTTGTTTTTTCAATTTAATTGTTTTGTGTTTACCTTGGCAAACAATTGAAGGACAGAGAACGGAGATGTGTGTTTGTAGCTCAGCTAACAAGGAAGGTAAGGTTACCTGCATCAATCCAGATAACCCCACTGTGTCGCCAAATGTGTGCTTTTAGGTGTGTGTTTTTTGCCCATTTACAGAATGAGGGCTGTGTATAAACGCTGGATTTTTCTCAGCGCACACAGGATGGACAGCTAGCAGACTGTGCGGAAAAAATATTTGCTGAATTTGACAAAAAGTGTGTTGAATTAGAATCACAGACTGCACCTCTAAGCCACACATTTAGTTTATTACCACATCACTATATTTGACATTTCAAAGATTGCTGGTTTCTTTTTTGTTTTTTTCTAAACTTTTGCTAAATTTCATTTTGCAACTTTTAACCACAAGCATTAGCAAGTAGGGCCTAACATAGAGTGGTTATTAATAAGGGGCAAATTAAGGCAGCAGGTGCTGAAGCTGTTTAAATGTGTCCAAAATGTGTTGCTTAACCTTTTGAACCCTGGGCAAATTGGCTTGATCTCTGTCAGAAACATGGAAATAAATACATTAATATTTTTTTAATTAAAAAGAAAGTTAAATGTAATAATGAAAATCATAGTTTTCTCCTTGCTTTTTGCCCCCTTTTCCTCCGTAGACATTTTGAGGGTACAAAAGTTAAAAACAACAACAAAAACAAACAAACAACAACAATAAAAATACAACCCAGCTGGACCAGCTTCAGATGGTTAAGCTGGTTAATGAGTTTGCTTGACCAGCTTAGGGTATATTTTTCTGCAAAACTTTTTTAATGGTTTAGCCTGTTATACCAGTTCCAGTAACACTGAAACCAAATCACTGTCTCTTGAGTATGGAGAAATAACAGTGTCATTAGGAGGAAGTATGAAAAGCAGAGGGCATAAACCAGTTAAGTCTACTGTCAGGGGATATGCATAAAGATAAATGTGCATAGCTTAATAAGATGGTCACACCAGCATGTTGGGCTGGTGGCCCAACCAGCTAAACCATCAAAGACCAACAAGAACTGGGTCAGGACCATCTAACATCATCTCTAACCAGCTAAAACAACTTAAACCAGCTACCAGCATACCTTTTAAGTTTATTTTTTTTTTCTTTTTTTTGCAGGGTAAACACTTGTAAAAGGCACCTGAAAGCAGCACAAAAAAATGTCCCGCCAAGCTTTAAGGGGTTAATGTCTCTTGTGTTTTGTGTATGTGTCGGGGGGCACATCAGTCTATAACTTAAGGTACCATTTTCACTTTTTATCGTGGCTGTAAAATGCAGACGGTCCCTGCCGCTGACGTGAACTGGACGCATAAATAAAGTTTGTTGAGCTGATCTCGTGCGGTAAGAGCCGTGCCACAAAGCTGCACGTATTGCACGTAAACACTTGCGAAAGTAATAATTCTCCCTGACAAGCTGACAGCGGTGCACGGCCGGCTGCAGCGGCTGGAAACATATGAAATAGGTCTGTGTGTCAGCGCAGCTCCGTCCGTGTATTTCCGGGTGGCGCGAGCCTGCTCCGGTACGTCCCAGCTAGCATCAGTCGGTTCAGCCTCCGCTCTCCGTCCAGCCACAACAACAGACACCGGAGGCCGGGACACACACAAAAACAGCCAGTTACTGACCGAGACACACAAAATTGATGTCTGATAGCTGAAAGCCAAAGCGGGGGGCAGCAGGGCGGGCAGCGGGCAGGAGTTATGGCGGCGTCGCTTCTCTCCGAGACCGACATCAGGCACCGGTCCATGGCGGAGGAGGATCCGAACGGGAATGAGCACGGGGCGGCTGCACACAGCGCGGCGCCTCGCTGGGGACCGCAGCACGCCGGGGCCCGACAGCTAGCAAGGCTCTACTCTCCCGGTGAGTACGTGTTTGTTGTCGTTTGTGTTTTCGTTGTTGTCACTTGCTTTGGCTGTACCGGCTGCTGAGGAGGAGGCAGAGGCCTCAGAGCCACAGTGCGACACCAGAGGGGCGCAGGGATGATGATAACATGATGATGATGGTGACACTGGATAAAAGATGACCGTTAATGTCATTAATTCAGCTTTATTATGGCTGCACTTTAAAACAGGCCACAATGTGTGAGGTAACCTGCTGTGAAGTGTTGCATTGAACAGTGTGAAGGCCTACAGTTTACAGCTACAACCACATTTGTACTCTCCAGGTTGCTAGAAGCACTTCCCTTTTTTTTTGCATTTTTACAATAAGAAGAAAGGTTTCCCAAATCTGAAATTGTGTTTTAAACAACCTTTAGCCTCACTGGGATCATCTAGACCAGATTTGACAAGTTCAAGTATAGTGGTTTTTGATCTGGACCTGGCTCAATGTGGTCTACATGTGAAAAGCACAGTGAAATTTCCCTTTTTTTTTTTTTTTTTTTACATTTTCACAAACAGAATAAAGGTTTCCCAAATCTGAAACTGTGTTTTAAACAACCTTTAGCCTCACTGGGATCATCTAGACCAGATTTCACAAATCCAAGCATAGTGTTTTTTGATCTGGACCTGGTTCAATGTGGTCTACATGTAAAAAAAAAACCCAAAAAAAAAACATGCAGTGAAAACCTTAATTATTGCATTTTAACAAATACAATAAAAGTTTCACAAATCTGAAACTATGTTTTCATCAAGCTTTAGCCTCTCTGGGATTATCTAATCCAGATTTGACAAATCAAAGCATGGTGGTTTTGGATCTGGACCTGGTTCGTTGTGGTCTACATGTTGAAAACTATTTTTTTGCATTCTCACAAGTAGAATAAAAGTTTCACAAATCTGAAACAGTGTGTTTATCAACCTTAAGCCTCTCTGGGATAATCTAGTCAAGATCTGACCTGTATAAATTTAGTGATTTTTGATGGGGACCTGGTCCAATGTGGTCTACATGTTAAAAACGTAGTGAAATTTTCACAAACAGAAAAAAGTTGCTTTAAATCTTTAACTGTGTTTCAAATAATATTTAGCCTGTCTGTGGGATTATCTAGTCCAGATTTACCCTGTCTAAGTGTAGTGATTTTTAAAAGGGACATGGTCCAATGTGGTCTACACATAAAAAATGCAGTGAAATCTATCTTTTTTGCATTCTCACAAGTAGAATAAAGGTTTCACAAATCTGAAACAGTTTTTTTTTTTTTTATCTTTTCCCTCTCTGGGTGAATCTAGACCCAGAATCTTGTAGTCTTTGTGGTGTGTTCAGGTGCAGCTTTTTGGCTGAGATGCAAGCGATGTCATTTCCAGTTTTTTTTTTGTTTGTTTTTTTTTGGTGTAGGAGTGATGGTAAAACCTGCATATATGTTCTAATAAACAACGCTATTGAGTTGCATCATAGAAAATGTAGGATCCTGTGTTTTTGGAGCTTTATCGATTAATTGGTCTATCACAACTTGCAAGTTCCCAGATTGTATGGAAATAATTTATGCACATGCTACTTTGACATTTGGAAAACAGATTGGGTCTTAAAGGCCAACCCCAGTCAAGTGCACATATGTTTAAAATGCCCCTAGCATTTGCAAATACCTCAGGTAAAGGTCCTTACTCCCACAGGATTCATGGGCAAGTTTTTTTAGATGCTATTGAAGTTGTTGCCTTCAGCTCAGAGACGTTTAGTCCGGGGACGAAATCAATGTGTGTGACACATTCTACGGCATTAATCCTCAAATCCAGTCCTTGGGGTCCAGAGTGTTGCCGGTTTTCTTTTTTCCCTGCTAGTTTATATTCACCTGGCGTCCCAGTCTAAATAAGTCTCTGATTAGACGTCTAGAATAAAAACTGCCTGGCAGAATAAAAACTAAGCAGCAGTCTGGACCCTGGAGAGGACATTTCAGGAGCACTGGTGCACAGGCTACAAATACACAAAATGACAGCGATTGTTATTGGTGGCAGAATTGCCTGACTCCATCACAACAAAGTGTTGCCTCGTGTGACCCTGAGGTCTTATCTGGTAGCGTGCATTGTGGTCGTGCGAAGTAAATGTAGTTTCTGGGAGAATATTTTCTCATCAGACTGATGTCCCTTTAGGATTTCGTGGGGGTTTTTTTTGATCGTCTTGGTCTATAAACCTGGTTTTACAGCAGCTGTTCTGAAAAATTGATACGTATTTTGCAATGTTTTTAGGCTTTTATTTTTCTCAATGAAATTGCAGTGATTGAAAATTGCAAAAAAAAAAAGTTCTGTTCTAAGTTTGTGATTTATATAACACTAACATTACCACAATGCATTTTTATTCGGACTCACTTTGGGGTTTTTAGCATGTGCAACAGCCTCTGTCATGGTGATTTGTCTTGACTGTTGTCGAAGTGTTTCGGCCATTGTAAAGACGTGTTTTGTGGTAAAAACGTGTTTGTCGATTGTTGGATTTGGTTTGTGTTCCACCACAACGCTGCATGCCATTCAAAAAAAGTTAACCCCTGCGTTTATGCTGAACATCAGGGGAGTGCCTTGCACTTTATGTAGCAGTATTTTTTTTATTGGTGAACGTAAAACCTTTGTGCAGCATATGTCTGCATCCTCACAACTAGAAACAAAGAAGTGAGTTTGGCGCCATTGTACCAGGGAGTGCTATGATTGGTGAAACTCATGGGGAACTACAGTAACTGGTCAAATCTGTAAATGGCTGTATGCAACTCAGTTATGTCAGCTGAATCAGATTTGGCTGTTAAATAAGAGTATTTAATTATTTGTTCTTCTCTTGCCATACAGAGTTTGAATGAGGTTTGGCGAGATTTTCGGGGTGACAGCGACTTTCATGTAAGATAATAAACAAGCCTAGTTAGCCCTCCAAGCCAATATGTGCAAACTAAGCTTAAGACATATCAGAAATGTGCAGTATTTTTTTTTTTTAGGAATATTTTTTGGCTTTTATGCCTTTGTTGTATAGGACTGATGAAGAGTGAAAGGGGAAGAGAAAGGCAATGACATTCACCAAAGAGCTACAGGTTCAATTCCAACCTGCGGCCATTGTGTTAAGGACAGAGCCTTTGCACAGGGGGCGCCTGCTCTCTCAGGTGAGCTACTGGGTCTGCGGCTGCCTGTAGCGGAGAGCAGAGCAGTGTGAAAGCGAGGTGCGCTCACTCTGCAATATAATCTGAAATCTGGGGACCAAAATGTCTCCAGAAATACACTTTCTGATTAAAAAAAAAAAAAAACTGCACCAATTGAAGGATTGTCAGTCGACTGAGTGGTCTCCGACTGTAATATGAGTCTTCTACTTTCGGGAGGTAGCCCCAAATTTGCGTAAAAGTAGCAGTAATTGCATAAAATTGCAAGGATGTGCATAATTCATAGGGATTGATTGAATATGAGTCCCACCATTCCCTACTCTCTTTTGTGTTTGGTTTTAACACTATCTCTTAGTCTTAATCATTTGACCTTCACAAATCAGACTTTTTTAGCTTCTTGATAAGGAAAAATATTAATAAGGCAGATGAGTTTCATTTTCTTAAACATTCCTTCCTTCATAAACCTGCTCACTGTTTTCTGTATTTTAACTTTATGGCCCGAATTTATATTCCCGGGCAGGTCACTCTCTGCAGTCGTTCAACATCACAGCTCAACTCTGATATTTATTTGCTGCCATTTAGTTTCGATCAAATGTGGACTCAGAATAATGAGCGAGAAAGCAAAATCTAACCAGCGAGATAAATTGAGCCATTTTATCGCTGCAGATGCATTGATTTTAGTGCGATGATGGAAGGCAAGCTGCGCCTCAGACCTTAGCAAATAAAACCTGCCTTACCAGTTGTGCATCAAGCTGGACTGTGCCACATTTTGCCTGACCATCTGCCCTGCTTCTCACTTCACTGAGCATTTTAATTGCCTCTAGCCGGACCATGTTGGCCACTTGTTAACACTTCCTAAAATAGGAATGATGATCGGAGAAAAGAAGGGTTTGGACTGTTGGAGCCACAGCATTGTGAAGTTCATGTGAGGGCACAACATGTGTCACCAGGTTGGCACTTGAATCCAAAGCCCTTACAGCACTTTGAAGAGCGTTCACGTTCACACACCACCGACCCCGGCAGCGCCTCCCTCGACTCACTCAGCTGAAAGCGATCTTCTGACCCGACTGGTGACTTCTGTAAACTTTATTATCATTGAACATCTGTCAGCGTGCAGACCGCCGCAGAACAAACTGTTCACTTCAGTGGAAGCTGGTGAGACAGGTAGTCCTATTTTTAGACACTGAGTGAAGGAGTCACCTTCGCCATTAATGGAATTGGATCTACTTTGTTATTCAGTGTCATTACATTAGAGCGATAACCATCTCCACTCTGGCATTAGGGCTTTTCTACTGCCAGGCAACGCAGACATTACACATTCATGTAGACTGACAAGCTCACATACGTGCTGTCACACACACACGCACACACACACACACACACACACACATACACACAAAATGTATTATTTAGCTTATCTGAAGCTGGATATGAGCTGATGACAGGGAGTGAGAGAGATGTTGCACCAGGACCAACAGGTTTTTGTGTTTGTTTTAAAGTGTGTTTTTATTTATTCATAGATCACAGCAGCGACTAATCAGCATTAGTAATAACTGAGATCATCAGAGATGTAAACATTTTAACAACTGACGATTTAAACACCGGCTCATTGATTTGGCAGCAATTTACAATCAACTTCTCTGGTGTCGTCCAAGATGGCTTATCTACTGTTGAAGCCTGCAAATCAGCTTTAGCAAAATTTGGACAATATGTCAGTGAGCAAAGTGCGATAATAGTGTGCTCGTGCTCGATTTTGATAACTGAGTGACCCATTCAACTTTTATTGATAGTGAGGGATATAAACAGCTGAGAAAACCACTAAAAAACACACAAAACTACATAAAATAGAGAGATGTAGTAGCCTTACAGGTAATCGATTGTAGCATGTTATAGGCATGTGCTGATGTAAGAATTTTATAGCACAATCACCTTTGCCAAAAAGAGCAAAATGCCATATAAAATCTGTAAATATATGTCTGGAAATTAAACAAAAAATAGTAGACCAGGGTTTCCCACACATTTATTTATTTCTGGCAGCCAGTCACGATTAAAATATCTACTGCCATGTGTTGATTCAATATTTTTGGAGCTGGAACGTTCATTAGGAGCACTATGATAATAAAGGATAGTGTTCGGATATTGATTGCACTAGGTGTACAGAGCGCACTCCAGGCACAGATGAAGCAGTAGAACCTAAGGCACAGTGAAAGTCAAACTTAACCATTCATTGTGCGGGGCTAGAAGTTTGTTCTCAGTTGCTGCAGCAGCTGCTCTTTTCATTGAGCGATCTGATCAGCTTTGGCCAGACCGAGAGATTAATTATCCACCACAACTCACACTAACTCCTCAAACTGCAGCTAAGGAAAAACTCCTTACAACTTATTCCTGCGTTGCATTCATGGACCCTGCAAAATGTCGGAATTTAGATTTTGTGAGAGACATGTAATTATTTTTTTAAGTCAAATTGCATGGTTAACATTTGGGTTGGCCAGTATGAAATATTCAAAATGGTTTAAAATTAAGCCTAACATAAGACTGTACTGAGCAGCTGCTCCTGAGTGGAACATAATGAAACTGTCCGAACAACAAATGAGCGTCCAAGAATCTCAAAAAGCTCTCTGTGCAAACTGAATGCATTCATTGTGCACTTCTGTAACATCACGTACAAAAACAAGATACTTATCAGCTGTGTGCTGAAGATCAGACTGGAGATGTAAACACAGCATACCTGCTATCTTCCTACATTTGTACTTATGAACAATATTGTGATATTTACTGAAAAGACAGATAATATAGCCAACAGTAAGCAGGTTTTTACTCGTTATGGTCATTTACGAGAAACGTTCAGCACCTTGTTGATCTCCCTCCACCCAGCTGCCACCTTGTGATGGTTTCTGCAGTGAAATAAGGAGGTAGCGTAAAAATGATTCCTCATTTTCTCATTTTAGTAGCGAGTAAGCGACAGAAATAATTAGAAACGGTGTTTACGTCAAAAGTGCCGTTGGAAATGGCACAGTGTCGCACTCACAGCCAGTAAGGACATTTCTATTGTCTGCTTCAAATCTAAATTGTTGGCATATTGGTGCAATTTTTGGGTTTTTTTGGCAGACTAGCTCTGCCATATCCTGTCTCGTCAATTTTTCTTTATGTTGCTTTGCTCGGCTCACGGCCTGTCAGACACACAAGTTTAGTTTGTTAATAAACAAACATAATATATTAATCATGTGTTCAGTTTGCTTATTGCTAATGCAATACAAGTTGGATTTAGTGTTGCGATGCATCAGTACCGGTTGCTGATGTTGGCTACCTTTTCATTCGCCAAAATTTGTGTCGTGATGACAAAAGCCTCTTCGGCTGGTTTGCATAATATTGGACTGGAGTGGCAAAAACGGAAATCAACCCAACCCTTGTAAACATGTCAGACGAGAAGGATGCTGTTGAGAACCTGGGTCATGTTTGCTCGCCGGCCTGTTGTTGTTGAGTGTAGCGCTGATTGAGGGTTAAGAGGATCACACATGCATTTGGGGTCCCGACACTTTATCCTCTCTCACTTAGTGGCCGCAGAGCTTAGGTAGACTGACTGTGGGTAAAAATAGCCCAGACAAGGCTGCGTTATGAGCAGCATTCTGACGCAACACACACTTTGCTGCTCAACTCCAAACTGTAATAATATTCAGCAGTGACGTTCACGCTCGATCGTTTCGGTGAAGCTTTAGTGGAGATGTTTTGATAACGCTGCTTTCAAAACTTAAAGAACAGGTTGACTCTTGAGGCTGATCCTCACAAACAGCGTTTTCTGAAACTTTTCAATTACTTTTTTTTTCCTGCTGGTTTTTTTTCACTCAGAGTTGGTGCACCTAACAAACCACCCTCCTGAAAGCAGTTATTCAAATCACACATATCTCCTTCTTTTGACTGTCAACGAGTGAACTGTACCTAAGGCGATAGAGCATGAGTAAATATAAGAGAAATCACCTGAGCCCGGTCTGTTGAACAATGAATAACCATCAGTAAAACCTCACAAAGAAGATAAGCAATAAAAATATCATGAAAACATGTTGCTCAAGCCTTCTTAAAGGGTTAGTTCACCCAAATCACACACCCACAAATAATAATTTCCCCTCTTAACCTTTGTGGTGACCATGCAGATAGTTTTAGTTTTAAGTGGCGAGGTCCTCAGATATCTCCAAGTTAATCTTCTGAAGGTTTTCTCCCTGCAAACAGTTTTTACCGGCACTAATTCGCCCTAAGAAAAGATAGGGTGTAAATCACCTGTACGTCAAGCGTTGACATCCTGTCTTTACTACTGTTTGACAAGTGTTGAGGGTGTGTTTAGTGACTCATGATCCCTGAGGAGAAATATAATTTCACTGACAATGAATTTCAATAGAAGACACTTTGGTAAAAGAATCCAGCTGATACCAGTTTAGACTTTAAACATAAAAGCTGGTCGTGTTGATGTTGACGGTGATGGTGGTTGAGTCCCCAGCATTTCCTGTCATCACTTTGTTTTTGAGCAAGACACTGAAATTCAAATTGTTCCTAATGGTTAGGTCAGTGGTATACTGGTGGGTGATAGTATGTTGAATACACTCAAGGTATCGTGGCTTGTTAAAAGTGTGAAATATAAAATAACTATATTGTGAACATCAGATCTAAGCTACTGGCATTTGAGACTCCTTGCTCTCCTCCTGCTCTCCTCTCACAGACAAACACACAAAGCAGGGCTTTTTTTGCAGAGCTCCAGACTGTGACTATTTTAACTGAAGACTGACTTTTTAATTTAATAAACAGCCTATTAATATATATTTGTATGTGTAATGTATGCAAATAGGGTTCTTACCCCTGCTTTTATCTATTAATATAATGCAAAGTACAATCCAGTCTTAGTTAATATTTTCCACACATATCCTCTGGATAGGGAAGTTATACATTTTACATTTTCAGCAGCAGAAACATCAGTTTGGATTTAACAGAAAAAAAGCTACAACTGAGGAGCTGTTCTTAGCAGCAGTAGCCACCATGCAAACTACAGAAACAGCATCAGCCAAAACGTCAAGGATAGATAATATACCTCAGGAATGAACCACATCAGAGAATTTTCTTAGAAAAAATAAATGTATCTCTATTTTCATTGCAATTTAACAAACCACTATTCACGACCAAATGCATCATACCTTGAGGGATTTTGCACAAATACTGAATCAGTCGGATCTCCAGTGTACTGCAGTAACAAAAACGGGAAAACAATCCCTCAAAAAAGTAGTATTTTAAGTAAATATCACGGTAAAACTGTAATGATTAGTGACTGAGGCAGCCAAGCAATACCTGACTGGTTAGTTAACCAAATGTTTCATGTCTGCAGAGCTTTGCAGTGGCTAGAAATGTTGTTCACAGAGAGAGACAATGTGAGGAAAAGTAGGCGTCGTGTCATTCTTCTCATTGTCGTCCCCCATAATGGACAAACCACGTCAGTAAAATACACCCCCTCACACACTACGACCGCACACAGTAATTCAATGGAGCAGTGTAATACTGATTCTGCTGACTTGGCTAAAGTGCATTCGCACTCTGGTCGTACGCACACCGAGGTCACAAGAACACACAGACACACACTCACAGAGGTCAAAGCCAAGTACAGCCCATGTGACACACATGCTCAAATGGTTTCTGACCCCCGACCTTTGTGACCCGGGGGTCTGCAGCTCAGGGAATCTGGTCATGTGTGTGTGTGTGTGTATGTGTCAACTGTCACATGTGAGAAGTGAGTGTTATCACAGCAGCACGCCTTCAACAGACAAATTCAGGTCAGTCAGATTTTAAGGGTCGAGACCCGTCAGTCCTCTGCAGTACGGAGAGTATGTGACGGAAAAAAAATATTTCTGCAAATCAAATCGGCTCTTTATTTCCCCATCACTGGACACTGATGGTTTCCTCCACAAAATGTTGTGCATAAAGTTATACATGATGTTACGTCATACTGGTGGATACTTGATGCGTGGTGGTACTGCCCAGGAACTACTTCAGTAGCTGTATTGTATCGGCTGAAATTATCAAAGAATTTAATGGCAAATGGATGTTGGTAAAAAATGTCACACATTCAATATCCTAATGTTCATGTGCATGTTTCTAGGATTTGATGTTTTTAGGAATTTAGGATATTTCTTGGATGTAAGCACGTCTCAGATTTTAGGAAGTTTCTCTGATTTCAGGATATTTCTTGGATTTTAGGACTTTTCTCAGAACTTAGGACATTTCTAGGATTTTAGGATATTTCTACAAATTTAAGTCATTTCTAGGATATCAGGAAAGCTGTTGGATTTTAGGCAGTATCTGAGATTTTAAGGCGTTTCTAAGATTTTATGACATTTCTTGGATTTAAAGACTTTTTTGTATATTAAGACATTTCTCGACATGTGTTGGATTTTGGGATGTTTCAAAGGTTTTAGGACATTGCTATGATTTCAGGACATCTCTAGGATTTTAAGACATTAGGGGCTTAGCTAGGACCTCTGTCAGGGCATGCCAGGGATCCACCACTGGCACTTTTTATAAACAAGCTCTATTTGACATGTTTTATTCACTCTGGCACCATATACTAAAAGAAAAAAAATAATTCCCAGTGTGAATCGCTTATAAAAAAGAAAACGGTTGTGTAGAACGATTTCAGTGTTTTTAAAACTGTTTGCATTGTTTAGATAAAAATAAGCTGACATCTGCGTGTCAGTCACGATTTGTAATTTAGTCATTAGCTCACAGTATTATGCAGTTTTCCAATCAATGGAGTTAATCTTTATATTTTAAATATAGTCTTAATAAATCTAATTGTCTAAATAAAAGACATTACTCAAGGAGTCAAGATGTCAGCCAGATAATTAGCTCTTCTAAACAGAATGAGATGAAATAAAGGATATTTTCAGATTTCTTCTGTAAGTTCAGAGAGATCAGTACAATACATGTTTGAAAAGCAGTTTTTCCTTTTTATCCAGTGTCTGTAAAACTAACTAAATGTACCTGTGAATTATTATTATTTGAAAACCAGCAGTGTGTACAACTCAAAAACTTTTAAATTATGTAAATAGGTGCATGGGCGTAGCAAGAATCTCAAAAGTAGCAGAACACCGGCACTCACAGGAATGCTGATGATGGCGCTTTCGCTGAAACGTGTCCGATTCTGTTAAATTTTGCCCGTTTTAAATAAGAGCAAGTTTCTGAGTGTTCTGCTTGTTTTTGCATTATTATTTTTACCTTCTCTCCCTTTTGTAGTCCTGTATGTAAATATGCTTTTTAGCAAAGCTAAAAGTATCGCTGCGACAGGCTGACACAGTCAGTGCAGCATCTACATATCTTTGGCATCCGCTCTCTCGTCACTGGGAAAAATATAAATTAAAAAAAGACTGGTGCTTTTATTTTTCTTAAAATGTTGACTTAATCTTGTTTGCAATTCTTATATTTACACACTAGTTGTGCATTTGCATTTGTAATGAAAAGTCAATAAAGAAGTTAAATAATAAAAAAAAAAGACTGGTGCTCTGAAAGAAATGCTATGCGGACTCAGCCTAATATTTCTATGGCCACACACACCTAAGAGAGCGCTTTCAGAGAAGCGTGTGTGTTGCAGAACGTCTCTGAGTTTATGGGAGCAGGTTGACATACGAGCAGTCGGAGCGAGATGAGCGGAACGAGGTTGAAGATCAGTATCGCTCTTTAGATCGCTTACAGACTCTGACAAGAGATCCTCCAGGGTAACTCGAGATCACACACAAAACATTTACTCCAGAGCCCTCACGTACACACGCGTAAGTCAAGTAGATAAACACACTAACAGACAGACACAACATACATGCTGCTCATGTAACTAGACTGAGACGTCTCGTAACATACAGAAAGCAGAGGATAAAGTGTGTGAGGCAGCATTTGAGCAGAGGAGAGGCAGTCAGCGGAGCGTGACACTTCAGACATATGGGAGGACCGAAGAGGGACGAGGGGATGAATAGAGAGTTGGTGAGAGAAATGGAGAGACGCAGAAACAGAGGGAGAGGCAGATGTATCCAGCTGTTTGTCCATCCTAGCTTTGCTGTAATGAGCACATGTTTGGCTCTATGGAGCATCGCCAACGCCTCATCTAACTTCTCCAAACTCTAACAAGCCAAACTGCTATTTAGATTTACCTCCTACCAGCGTTGAACCGGACCCAAACAACTAAGCACATAACAGCGTGGCGCTCCCTTAAATGGACACTTTGACATTTTGAATTTTAGCTGTTTATTTTTCTTTTACAGACACTTGTCAGCATGTGGGGAACATTTCTGCTTTTAAGTTTTCATAAAATGGCCCGGCAGCATTGTTAGCGTCGCTGAGCATAGCTTCCACTTGCAGCCCGCTGTGCCCTTTGGCTGAAATGAGGCAAAACTTATAAGTCATCTGGAGATTTACCTGGTGAAAACCTAACAATGCGCACACAACTATATTTCGCTTTGTGATTGCAGCTAGAAAATCACTAATGTTCACCAAAAAGCAGCATTTGTTTCCCCCCTGGGGTGGATTTTATACTGCTCTGAAAATTTGATCTAATATGACATTTGACTGTATTGTGGTTGACAGCTGCCATTGTCCTTCATCAACAGCACTTGTTGTTTTGTGACATTTGGACAAAAATACTGAAAATAAACAGTTTTTTGTTTTTTTTTGTTTTTTACAATTAACCAGTGCATTAACCAGTGCACCACCACAATATACACCTTTACTGTGATAACACACTTTGAAATGTTTGGAAAACTGGATTAAGAAGAACCTATTTTTCATGATTAGAAATAAATTTTATTTTACAGTATGATTTAAAATCTTGATTCAGGTAAAAGCTGCTATACACTAAAATTAGTATTAATTATGTACAAAAAAATTGCCATGCTGATAAAAAGCCATTTTTTTCTGGTATTAATCAACAACTGAGCAACAAAGTCGAAAGCAACAAAATAAAACCCACAAAAGCTGTCTTGGTTTGTCGTCCACTGTTAGAACAATCACCAACTCTGTTTTTTTTTTAAATCATAATTTGTCCTGTTTTTTTTGTTTGTTTTTTTTTTTTTAAATCTTCTGGCTCTTTACATACTAACATTACTGTTAATTTAAATGTCTGGTGGGTAACTTTGAGCTGTTTTAGGCTAAACAAAAAGGATCTTACTCCTTAACGTGAAGTCTATCTCTGTGTGGATCCATAATCATAATCTTGTCAAATCAGAGCCTATCAGCAGCAAAAATGAGCACTATTAATGTACATAAAGTGATAGTTGTTCCCTTTACTCACTTAGACACAAAAACATATAAGTTAATCAAAGTTATCCTTGAAGGCAACATGTAGTTAAACAAACAGAAGTTCTGTTAAATCCTACATCCTAAATCCTACATTATCTAAACTGCCTTTCCAGTAGAGATCATGTTACGTATCACTATCGCTCACACACACACACACACACACACACACACATACACACACATACACACACACACACACACACACACACACACACACACACACACACACACACACACACACACACACACACACACACACATGTCTCTATTTTTCTCACTCTCTCATACCTGCAACTTGTCCACATGTCCTCATTGTCTGTCTCCTCTGGTCACGCTCTGTCTCTGGTTCCCCCTGCAGCTGTCCCTCAGACCTGCAGGCTGCAGCTTCACTGCAGCTGCTTACTTCAAAAGTCCTCTCTTTCCTCCTTGTGGTCACTTCATTTAGACATCCAGATTCTTGCAGATATCAAACATGGTGGAAATCAATTTTGCATAATATCCAAATGAGTCAGTTATTCAGTTTTTGGAAGCTTTGTTGTTTTTGGCTAATGATAACACTAGCTCCACACCTGTAGCTGAGCCTCACTGTTGAGTGTTTGCTTACAGTTTCATGATCAAACATTTATGCAGAACTACAATCAAATACTGCTCCATGTCCTGCCATTACAACGCCCCACATCTGTTCTAAAATCGCCGTAAACCACGGCCTCTCGTGTCTTACTGCTTATTTATGATCTGACTCTAAAGTGAGTCACTATTATTGTCGCAGTTTTTGATGTCAAACATTTATCAGGGTTCCCACAATAATGAGAAACCTGGAAAAGTTACAGACATTATGGAATTAGTTAAATTCATTTAAAAAAGTTTTTCAAAAACTCATGGAATTTTATTGTGTGTGTAATGTGATGTAAAATTTATTTTCTGAACCTGTCGACAAAAACGTAACTTTATATGCGTTGAAGTGTTATGTTTGTTTACCAATACGTATGTTTCTTCATTTTTACAGTTACAATTACGCACCATAAAAAAAGATGGGCCCTTGAAAAGTCATGGAAAAGTTTTGACATTGTGTCCACAAAAATGTGTGGGAACCTGGATTTATTGAAGTTAATATGTTGCACATGATCACAATACCCTTTTGTTCATTCATTCATTCATTGTCAAGGGAAAAAGGAAAAAAAGCTAAAAAAAAAATTAAATATTTGTAATTATCATAATAACATTTACAGTTTCTTTTATAGAAGTATAGAATTTTAAAGCACTTTCGCCAAGTCTTGTTTGCCTTGTGTTTTTTTTTGGTTTTTTTTTCAAATTCACGGGTAATTTTCTTGTACTTTTAACTAGTTTCTTGCTATTTCTTTTGTCTTTTTTTTTGTTCATTACTCATTGTCTTCCTCCAGTGTTTTTGAAAGAAATCAAGCCAATTTGCTCAGGTTTAAAAAGGGTTAAGGAAGACGTTTTACTTAAATTGATGAATATGATAGTTGATTTAGTTTTTCTGTGAGTCAGATTTTTGAATTGTCATCCAGACTCACACACACAAAGGTAATGCACAGCACACATTCACACAAACGACGTGCACACATATTCAGACCCAGGCGCACACGCACTCTACACACACTTTCCACACATTCACAGTACATTCATGGCTTTAGGCGAGCCTCCTAGGCAGGATTTTGCTGTTGACCTTGACCAACGCAAGAGAGAAGCCGGGAACGCCGTGCATTTTCAGAGATGAGCTGTGAGTGTGTGCGTGTGTGTGTGTCTGTGTAATTATCCTTATGAGGGCCGCAGATGAATATGGTGGTAGCAGAAAGCCCAGGAGATGAGGTGATGGCATACAGCACACACACTCGCACACAAAGGAACACACACACATGATGGGATCTGTCCATCCTTTTTTTTTGTGTCTCCACAGGGGAGGGAGGCTGGAGCAGGGCCTACTTACACTGGCTCTCATGTGGGTTAAAATGTGTGTCTGTGTGTGTGTGTTATTGTGCCTAGATGTATGCATCTGTTTGTCTACACGCATATGTGTGTGTGTGTGTGTGTGTGTGTGTGCCATTGTGTCGGTATGCCGTTATTGAATCTCATTTGCCACATTCCTCTCTTTGTTGCTGTTGAATCTACAGGGTAATGGATTTATTAAGTTTGTCTGGCAGGGTTTTGTGTGTGTGCACATCCACATAAAGACATACATACTGTGTGTGTGTGTGTGTGTGTGTGTGTGTGTGTGTGTGTGTGTGTGTGGAGTTTCTTCATCTATGTGTACTTTGCGTTGATGTTGGTTTTGTGTGTATGTGTGTGCCAATGAGTGCTTGCGTCCCTGTGTTGTGTACTATTAGTGTGTGTGTGTGTGTGTGTGTGTGTGTGTGTGTGTGTGTGTGTGTCCCAGGTTCTGTGGTCCGCTGAGATCAGATGAAAGGAAAGAGGCCTGTGACTGATCCACTCCTTCTGAACAAGGGAATTCGACCTCCCCTCGTTCTCCCCCCTGTCTCTCCTCACCCTCTTTGTGTCTCTCTAACTCTCTCTCTCTCACCCAATCTTCCCCCGTTACTGTCATTCTCTCTCAGTGTCTCTCTCTCCCTCGTCTCCCCCTCTTTCATTCTCTTTCTCTCTGAGCATGTGACCCACTTTTACCACCCACATCTCTCTCTCCCTTTCTCTCCCTCTCCCTCTCACTCTCCCGAGTCCCATCTGAAGACAGTCTACCGAGAGCAAACCAGGGGACACGGAAAGAGAGACGGAGAATAAAAAAAGAGTAGCAGAGCTGTCTGTATTCTGTTCGTACATAGTGTATCACCCTCTGTGATTTAGCGCCTAATGTTTCAGCAGTCTATACACGGGTGTGAATAAGCGTTCGTAAACACAGTTTATCTCAGAGACAGACTGTAGGCGATGGGAAGAAGAAAAAGACACACAAGGCGTGGTCGAGGCGTGTGACTCGTTCTTTGAGCCGCTGTCGGGCTTGCTGTTCAGAGTGTGTGACTTTCTTTTTGTCAGAGACTCTGTAGGTGGTTTTTCAGTGTGCGAGGCAGTGGCTCAGTTGTTGTTTGCTGTTTTTGTGTTCTCGCTTTTGGTTTTGTTCCTTGCTGGGTGTATGTGTTCATTTGATTGGTCTTAACAGAATCAAAGAGATTTTTTTTTCCTCACACTTTAACATGGAAATACTGTATGTACTCATAGTTGTATAACATCCCAGTCACCACAAACAAATGTTGGCATTGTAAGTTTTTCAAACAGATATGTAATGTTTGTATGTTTCATACGTATGGTGGAGTTCAGATTACATGTAAGTGAGCGCAGTTTGAGATGAGGATAACCCAACAGATCGATTGAGAGGAGACTTGTATTTAAGTATTGTAATTCATTGTATCACCTTCAGAGAGGTATTAATTTAAGTTTGTTTGGGTTTAACCTCTCCTGCACCTGTTTTTCTGTACTGAAAATGGAATTGGTGGATGACTTAACAGATAAAGTGGGTGTATTTCTCTGTTGATTTTTATTTTTATTTATTTATTTATTTTTTTCCTTTATTCTGACGGGACAGTCATCGTATGAAAGGGGGAGAGAGAGGGGATGACATGCAGCAAACGGCCAAGGTTGGAGTCGACCACAGCCGCTGTGGCAAGAACACAGCCTTTGTACATGGGGCCCTCGCTGGTGATTTTTAACAGTTTGGGATCGGGATGGGTGATATACTGAATATCCTCGATATATCAGGGCTTGTTCCGCTTGAGATAAGTAAAATAACTTTAACGTGAACATTGAGTATAAATTGTCACAACATCCGTCGCCATGCTTCTTGGAATGTTATTGCGAGAGAATTAGTCACATAACATCACTCAATGGAAAAACAGTCGTCTCACAATTGTGTTTTATCGACATTTCAAAAATATCCCCGAAGTTTTGCGCAAATCTGTAATAGAAACCCGTCTATAGAAATCTTTCCATAATTCCAAATACAGTCAACCACATCCCTTTAAAAGTCTAAGCAGCCTTATTGTAGAGTTGTGGAAATAAGTAGGAATCAAGAAAAACTAAATGAGTCTCAAGTTCCCAGAATGCACTATGGCAGTGGACTTATGCACGAGTCTCATTTTAACATGTTCCTGCTGTTATTGTGTGTCACATTGCGCTCTACATTTCCACTACTTCCACACTTCAATGTTGCCATACAAGTGGTCACTACAAGCAAATGTAGTGAGACTGCAAGTGTTGTCACAAATTTTCATGCTGTTCATACTGTTGAAGTGCTCTTAGTTCACCAAAAAAAATTTTTTTTTAGCACATTAAAATACGGTGTAGTGCCGAACTGTTCTCTAAAAACGCTTCGTAGGTGAGAACCAGTGATCACCACAGTCATAAATTAAAATATGTTTGGCCAAACTGTTTGCTTGGCACTTCCACAAGTGGCTTGTCCAAAGATAAATAAAGACACAGTGTGGGGACTGATGATTCACTTTTTAGAGATTTGTGAAAATAGACACAGGAGCACTTCAGTGCAATCCGTGCACATTTTCAGAACATAAGAAAACAGTTAAATCTCTTCTTGCTCCAGTTTGTCGTGGATGAAAGGCCAAAACGGGGAAGAAGGAACAGATGTGCTTTCAAATTTAGCCGGCTTAGTGTGGAGAAGGTTTGACCCTGCTATTCTTTTTTTTTCTAACATGGTATGATACACTCTGTCTTATTCTAGCACTTTATTTTTCTCTGAATATTTCCGACTTTGGGAGCAGCAGAGACTGTTGAGACGTGGTGTTTGTGAAGTGTCACAGAGGTTGATTTTTTGTGTCATAAAATGGCGTGGCTTTGAATTTTTTCAGGCTTCAGTGGGCCGCAGCGCTGATATGTGGGTAATGTGTGACTCACAATTTGGCCCTGTGACATTTTTGCTCATTTCGTGTTATTTTCTTGCATTCTGTCACATCAATCTGTATTTTAATCTTGTTTCTTTTTTAGTTTTGGTTAAAGTTGCTCATACTCTTTATGTTTGAACACTTTTCGGTCCCTCGCCATATTTCCTTGATACCTGACAGACAGTAGAGAGGTAAAGGGGTCTACTTTCTGTCTCCCCTCTCCATTAGTCCATTAGTATTCAGGATGTGTTGCCTGCCTGCCTGCTGCCCGCCACTCATTCCCCAGATAGCGAATCAGCCGGCGTTGATTAATTTCAGCCTATTAGCACCCCTCGTTCCCCTCCCCCGGCTCCGCCCAGGTTAAATCCCCGTGCACACCCGCGTGCACGCACGCAGGCGGGGGGGTGCTGCTGGGTGAGCGATGGCAGAGAGGTTGCCAGGGAGCCAGTTGTTGTCAGAACGATATTAATGAGTGCGCTGCTCTGGCCCTAAGAGTGTGTGTAGATGTGTGTGTGTGCGCCAGTGTGTTTGTGTTTAGGTGTGTTTAATAGTCTTTAATTTTGGTGTTTGTATGCCAAGTGAAGGCAGGTCAGGTGTGTGTGTGCTGAAGAAGAAGAGGTTTTGTGAGAGTGTGTGTTCCACGTGCTCACATATGCCCGTCCATACATACATACGTGTAGAGGCTGTTTTTGTGTGTCTGTCTGTAGCTGTGTGTGATATCCAGCAATGCCATGGCCTGAGGGACAAGGGCTTATGTGTATGTGTGTGTGAGAGTGTGTGTGAGAGTGTGTGTGTGCTCTGCGGAGGCCTGTCCTAGTTTCCTTCCCCTCACCAGGGAGCCGGAGGATCCAAGGACTGACGCACATCACCTGACAGCCGCCCCACTGCTCCACGGCCCTGCACCGCATGTGTGAGTGTTTGTGTGTGTGTGTGTGTGTGTACGTGACGGAGATGGAGTGTCTGAATTTGTGTATGTGTCAGAGGATGTGTGTGTGTAATCGAGAGAGATGTGTTAGGAAATCCATCAGTTGGAGCATCATTTTATGTGTGTGAGCGCTCACATGTATATTGAGTGTGTGTGGCTGCTGACGAAAGTTGGAGAGAGTGAATTTTGGTGTACTGGTCCCTTGGGGTGTGTGTGCGTGTGTGTGCGTGTGCGTGTGTGTGTGTGTGTGTGTGTGTGTGTGTGTGTGTGTGTGTGTGTGTGTACCTTGGGGCAGAGTGGAGAAAATGGTGTCACATGAAGCTCGGAGACAACAGGGCGAACTGCGCTCTACTTAACCTCACAGACTAAAGCTAAACACATTACCTGGACTTTACAATGTAAACATTAAGTTAATTCTCTGGACCTGAGACAGACAAATCTGAAATAAGCCAGCTGTATTTTACTGTCATTGGTTGTAACTAGGGTTGCAAATCGTAAGCAGTTTCCATAATCAATTATTGGTCAAATTAACGTTTGATTAATTGTTATTTGAAAGAAAAAAACGTGAAAAACTATTTCAGACAATACCAAATGTTTTTTTTCTTCAATCAGTAACAACAACATACTGCATATACTTTGACAGCATTGTGCAGCCTATCGATTGATCGATTAAATTTCACATGCTCGATCATCAATTAATTGTTACCATCCCTAGTTGTAACTCTCTTTCTTTGGCAATGATTGTTGTGTTTTGGATGTATAAATGGAGCCTCACACTCCATCAAAAGTGTTTAACACCAGGTTTCTTTGTCAAATTAAAAAATATCTGAACCTCCATTTTTTTATCAGTTAATCAGTTTTTGTTAAATTGAAATTTTGAAGAAAACGTTTTTCCTGCATGAACCAAGAATCCAAAACTGTGTAAAAATTCTTGCTGAACTGATGTAGTAGGGGTTTGAGTATATCAAAACATCAGTTTACCAACTCTTGTGCAACTCATGAAGTATAATTCAAGTCTCATTTGTCTTGTTACATGCTCAGTACTTCCCAAACAGACAACCCTTTCCAACGGGAAACTGAACTAAGAGTAAAACTTATCGAATCCATTGACAAAAAAACACAATTTTACCTGAGTGAACACAGCAGCTGCGTCGGTTGGTGTTTTTTTGTGTCATTTTGTGGCTTTGGAGAATTCAAACTAACCCTTTAAAACACCAAAGTCACACAATAACACAAACAAACTTAGTGACTAACAGCAGTTGTACACCCCTGTTAAGGAGGGCATGGAGAGTTTCACTTTAAGTGTTTGGTGTATGTAACTGGATAAATGAAACTTGGATTATACTTCACTAGTTGTGTGAGAGTTTGTAAAAAGATATTTTAATAAAGGCTGATGTCAAATCTGTCCCCCTATGACTTCAATTCATCAAGAATTTTCTGATAAATTTTCCTGCAGACTCACCATGGAGGCATGGCAGAAAAAAAGTTTTCTCCATGAATTCAACATAACATGGAGTGAGTTATTGATCTACAAATGGTAACTGAGGTGTTCAAGTATTACTTTAAGTTTCAGTGTACACAATTTAGGATGAGCAGGTAATTTTCCAAGAATAGAAACTTTTCTGTTGCTTTTGCAGTACTCGGCTACATCAGCGAGCCACAGCCACAGAGAAATGATCATTCTATTTTTGTATCACATCAACTTCCTTTTAACACTGCAAATGTCTAAGCGCTAATTGCCTGAGTCACACATTCTGTAGATGACTTTTAAATTTTTCTCAAAATAGATCACTGCACAAATAAAATTGCTTTGATCCAAATGTTACCTTCACTGGAGCCCAGCACTCAGGTTTCATTCTGGATATTTGGCCATAAGAGCAGCACTGGTTGTAGAATAATTCAGGTCTGTGTCTGTCTCTTTAATGTTGACCTCTGAACAAAAATTTGTGGTTTTGTGGGACTACTTCTAATTAAATTAAGCCTACTCGTTATTCAGTGAGTGGGATAAATTTGTCAAGGGATAATTTAAGGAAATGAGGCGTTAAGGTTATGAGAAACAACTGACTGTATCATTTTGTATCAGGATGCAGTCTCACATTTTAATATATGACAAAGCAGGTTCTGGTGCTGACAGGAAGAAGTCCTTTTTTATTACATTAAGGAAAAAAGAATTTCAGTTGTTATACTTGTGAAAGCAGTAGTTTTGGGAAATATGTTTTCTCTTTTTGAGTTGGAGGAGAAGATTAATACCAACTAGGCTCGGGCGGTATTTCATACTTTCATACCTTCCTGAAATTTCAGCGTGGTATACGGTGTATGACGGTACAAGTGTGTGTCATATAAGATCAGATCCACCCCTCACTCCTCCATAGTGTGAACTCTCGTCCATCCTTATATGGTCATTTCTGGCTCCAAAAAGCCAAGACGACAGCAGCCGACATGCTGAACTCAAAACTTCAAAACGAAAGTCCAAAAACACATTGTGGATTTCACGAGCTATGACCATCGTTTATTAAGTCTGTGGTGGAGACCCCAAGAAATGATTGCTCCCAGCCAAGAAATAATCCCACAAATAGCCCAATAAAACCTTTCTTAGTTTAGTTTTTGTACGAATAAAAAAATAATGATTGTGCCGTTGTAATTTGTGATCTTTGGAGATGCTCTTATGTGGATTTTGTTGCTTTTGAACAGAGCCAGGTTGGCTGTTTCTCCCTCTGTGTCTTGTCTTAATGCTAAGTTAACTGATGTAGGTCACCACAGCACCCAAAATAAGTCTTAAAGAAACCCCTGATAATTTGTCTTTTCCAACTACAATCAGTTTTTCAAAACATTTCTGAGTTGCAAAGTCAAACTCATTTAGAAGCTGAACTCGGGTCTCCACTTGAATTAGCCGTCTGTCTCTTCACAACTTTGATGCCATCTATTTTTAGAAGGTGAAGGGTCACATTTGATGATCCGTAAAATATCCATAATCACATATTTTAAATCTCCCATGACCACTTCAATCCTTACCTTATGAGAGACTGATAGCATATTCATAGTCACACAGGCCTATAGGTGCACTTACTCACAGGCCCGTGTGCGTTATTAAAAAAAACTGTCATGAATATCTTATAGGCTGCTAATGCTGTGTGATACGTTAGGATCTGAACACATTAAAGTTTTAAAAGCACATTTGACTGGCAAAGAAAGACGGATTAGGAGAAGGGCAACGGAGAGAGGGTGATGAGAGACAAAGAACAAAAGGAAGTGACTTAGAAATAGAACAGTGGTAGTTTATATTTGTACGTTTTAGAGTTTATTTCGGTAAGTGCGTGAGATTTTCTGTTATCTGATTTCCTGCATGGGCTGACAGGTCAGACAAGTCAGAACAAAGAAAAAGAAGCAAATAAAGGGACAATTGAAAGAAATGTAAGCTCTTGGAAGACATCATAAGTAATAGAAAACTCTGCAGTAGAATGTGGTGCTCTAAATGAGCTATAGATCAGCGATATGTGTTTTCAATAATTCAGCTTTTCTAATCTTTAGGGTTGTGTGGCTGAAGGGTTTTGAGTTTGACCCTCTTCTCTCTCTCATAATATTGCTGATGTGCAAGTTTTAAGTACGAGTAGTTTTAGTTAGTCCCTCTCCCTCTGTCCTTTACTGCTGACCTGTGAGTTTGGTCCCGTCCCTGCAGAGGTCCGCCTCCCACCTGAAGCAGCCTGTGTGTGTGTCCACGCGGGCTCGGTGCTGCGTCAGCGTTGGTGTTTCACATATGAGAGGTCGTGACCCCGCAGCCTGGAGTACACTTGTCTTCATCTGACTGATTACATATTAACACCCTGGACACACACACACACACACAGTCATTGTGGTCAGATGGTCCTTTGACCCATGGTTGAGAGCGAGTTGTTCTCCCAGTGGACGCTGGGACCTCACCCAGTTCATTAATACAATTTATCAGAGCCGAACAACTTCTTATCTTTTTCATTCTCGTTTTCAGCCTCTTTTCCTTGATAATAACCAATGGACGGTACCAAGTGTTAAAATCTGTATTTTGATGATGCTGAGATTAAGGATGTTAGCTTTTGGTTAATTCTGCCTTGAATACGTGGACAAACATTAACCTGGTGATACTCAACTTACAGTCTGTGGGATGAACCTTCTAATTCACAATAAAAATAAAGTGATTTACACTCAAAATTGTTTTTGTACTTTTAGCATACTTAAGGTGCTAGAGTGCATAAAACAGCATCAAAATAAGCTTTTTTTAGCAAAAACAGTGCCAGTGGAGGATCCCCCGCACCCCCTAACAGAGGTCCTGTCACTGTTCCTAATGTCTTAAAACTCTATAAACGTCCTACAATTTGAGAAATGTCCTAAAATCCGAGAAACATCCTAAAATCCGAGAAACTTCCTAAAATCCGAGAAACATCCTAAAATCTGAGAAATGTCTTAAAATCCTAGAAATGTCCTAAAATTTAAGAAACGTCCTAAAATTCTAGAAATGTCATTAAATCCCAGAAATCTCTTAAAATCCTACATATTGGAGAAATTGATGGATGGATAAAGGATAAAAGGCCAAGATTTGGGGACGTGAGTGGTGGAGAAGTAGAACAAGGAACAATGAGATCAGAGATGTAACTGGGGGCCAGTTTGTGCAGTGCCCTCTACGTAATCTACAGGATATTTTAGTTTATTCTGATTTTTTACAGCTCAAAATTGATGAATAATACCATGTCTTTTCTGGTCTTTGTCTGTCTTCAGGTAAGCGGCTCCAGGAGTGGGTGTGTGTGATTCTGTGCCTCTTCCTTTTCATCATCAACTTCTCCTTCCTCCTCCTGCACTTCTCCACCGTTCACATCTACAAGATCATCGTTGGCATTGGTGAGCTGGGAGTCAGAAAGACTGCATTTTTAATTTCTGAGCTAATATAAAGCTTCCCTCAGAAAAGAAATCCCTTTAAAACAATCTATCAAAGTATCCAAGAGATTGCTATAAATATAGATCTTTCTCCTTTTCTTTCTTTTTTTTGTAATAAATAAATGTTTGAAATAATTTCTCTAAAACCAGTGCAGTCCCAAATCATTGTTCCAGTCCATATGAGGTTTTTGTAGCACTTTTATAAAATTCTGTTTTGGTGTTTGCTTGCGGATCTGATAACAACATATGTTATCCCTTTTTTCCTGTGGCTCTCTGTGTTTATGTGCCAGTCCTAGGAATCGTGACGGCAGACTTTGCATCGGGGATGGTGCACTGGGGGGCGGACACTTGGGGATCTGTGGACATCCCTGTTATTGGCAAGGTGAGCACACATACGTATAGTATAGACACACAGCCCGACTGCCGAGGCTGCGTTAAACAGCTTGTAGTCATTTGCCATCAGTTTACTACTATACAAAGTAAAGTCTACTTTTCCTCACTCTTCCCTTTATTTATGATTCTGCCTGAACTGGGACATTGATACCAGCCTGACAAATGAGGTACACAATTTTTGGGCCAGTGTAGCGATTGCTATTGTGTTGGTGGTACAATCAGTCTGAATTGTTAGTTTTTTGGAATTTTAAATATGTTGTTAAACAGTTCGTTCAGTTGCCATTTGTTTTTTTGCAATAAGAGCTTTTTAAGGGACATTTCTACCCCAGATAAAAATACATATTTCTTCCTATAACCTCAATCAATGTAGATTATTTCGGCGTAAACTGCTGAGTGGGGGAGATATCAGCTGTAGAAATATCTGCCTTCTCTCAAATATAATGGAACTAGTTAACACTTGGAACTACACAGCTGGAACTATTTTCTCTCTACAAACTACAAAAGGAAGTGTGCATGTAGTTATGGAGGAGATTATGGAGTATTAGATGCATGCTTCCTTCTGTATGGTGATACAGTTGTTGAGTGTAGCTAGGTAGAAAGAAAATAGTTCCGACTAAGCTTGGGCAGTATATAATATTTCATAACTTTATATGTTTAGTACAGTAACACGCCTATTTTTCTTAATGAACAGAAATACAACTGTAAACCTTTTGAATTCAACTTTCTCTTGGTCACGAAAGATTGATGAGGCTAATTGTCTCGTTAAGTCATCATGAAACACACTTAATTCAAACTCAGCAGAAACAAAATAAATCTCAACCAAACCGTCTTGGTTACTTTCGGTAAATAAACAGCTCCAGTTTGGTCAAAATAAATCCTTAATCTACCAGGTTTTTGAAAACACGCCGTTATTTCCCATGGTCTCCCTTTGCCGACTGTTTGCAGTCCTGTAACTTCTCCCTCCACCACTAGGTGCCTTTGTGTCTTTCAGTGTCTTTCTGCCTGTTCCACCAGTAGAGGTCGGAGACTGAGCTCTGGTGGTGCGTGCTGTGCACTACATACAACGAGTTTAATAGCCTTCAGGATTTCTAAATACCCAGTTATACGTAACACTGTGATACCACCCAAGCCTAGTTCCTACATGAAACTGCTCACAACAAGGTCTGTGGATTATCTTGAGTAAGCGGGTCATGAAAAGAAAAGTTGCTCTTGAGTTTTTCAAATGTATTTTTTAACACTTTGAGCACCACAAGCCGAACACCAAGCCATTGAGCACCAAGCCGTCTAGTTCCACTGTGATGGAGAGAAAGCAGACATCTCTATGGCTGATATCACCAACACTCGGCATCTCACACCAAAACAATCTCAATTAAACAATAGCACTGCTGGTTAAGCGGAAAAATATGGATTTTTTTTTTATTTGGGGGTAAACTGTCCCTTCAAATTTAGATTTGTCAGGAAACTTAATCATACATGTAGATGAAAGTGGTGGCCTTCACACTAAAAAAGATTTTTTTTTCTTTGAAGTGGTGGAGCGCTTACTCTGCCTCAGCATCAAATCTTATTTCAAACTTTATTTTCACCGCTGGTTTTCTTTGCTGTGTGTTTAAGTCACTTGCTTGAGGATATTATTTGGGTTTTTTTTTTTACTTTTTAAACAAACTGACAGCAAAATAATTCTTTGCTTTAGGAGGTTTTGTCAAAATAAAAGTTTGTTGTCAACTTACAAGCTTTTATTTAAAGAATTTTTGAGAATGCAATAAACATTTCTGTGACCCAGTGAGTTATGGACTACAGCGAAGAAACTGTCTCAGTGTCCCCTCTCCCCTGAGACAGCGTTACTATGGCAGCATGGTGGTTACACCTTAATCCCCTGAGCCTCAGGACTGCCATAGTGACCTGGAAACAAAATGTCAGTGTCTCACAGAGGGATCTCCCCACAGACTGTAATGTCCATAGTCCCCAATACACACATGACTCACACACCCACACATGGACACACACTGTGTATGGCCTCACCTTGTACAGCATTCAGTGCCAGAAGACATGCGTGCACATGTGTGTGTAGGCGTGTATCATGATGGATGCACATACACTTAATGCTCACATTAAAACAAGTCACCTACATTAATGCACACACACAAATTAACCCCATTTCCCACAGCCAATTAGAGTAAAGGTTATCCTCATTTCAGCCAATTAAAATCAGTGTGATCAGGTGCGGCTTGCAGATTGGTTTATGTGAACTTTGTATTGATTGATGGGATGTGCGTTCAGTGGCTATTTGTATTTCATCTTATATTTCTTGTATTTATGAAATATTCATTGATAGTTAATTAGTGGAAATATTCAAGCTCATGTGTGTTTTGAGGCTTGAAGCATCCTAATTATAATGATAGTTATCATTTATGCCGAACCCACGTTATCAGTGTATGATTAATGTTTTAATATATTTCACCATGTAATCAAAATTGATGTGATTTGAGTCTCCTGAAAGGGAAAAAAAAATGCCGGTTATGACATTTAAATATTTCCATATGTACTAAATGATCATAAAAGTATTAAAAGCCTTTCATGATATGTTAATATTTGTTTACTGTATCAGGGTCCCCTCGGAGCTTGAATCCTTTGAAACGTGGATCAGCATCAGTTTTCTTGTGCTGCATTTAGACATTTTATCAAGCTATTTAGCCCTTTAAAACCAGAGCAAATCGTTTTGATTTCTTTCAAAAACATGGAGAAAAAAAGGAAATGCTATATTTAAAAAAAAGCTATGTTACAAATTGCAAGAAATTATTAAAAAGTGAGAAGAAAATGACCTGAAAATTAGTTTTAAAAGGGGGATTATTAAAAAATAGATATATAAAAAAACTAGAGAAAATTACAACAAAACTTATTTAGAATTGTTTTACTTACATATTTAAAAATATCTTACAAATATATATTATTTTTCATTTTCAACACTTTTTGGTGTCATTCTCTTGGTTGTTTTTGGGTTGTTTTTTTTTTTTTGTTTTTTTTTTTAAACTTTTTTTCTCTTTTTGTGCTTTTTTTTTTTTCCAGGTCTTTTGCTTACTTTTTTTTTTTGTAAAGTTTTACTAAATTGTTGGTAATTTGGGGGCAATTTTTGTTAAATATCTCATTGACTTGAAGTCTCAAAAGACATTAAGACCATAATTTAAGATGAATGAATTTAACTGGTAGTAAAACATAAGTAAAGTCTTTAAAAAGCTAAGATGGGGGAAGCAGGATTTTAAGTTTTTTTTTTTATCCTAATGTTGCATTGTCAAAACTCAAAAATAATTTGTAACTTATTTTATTTATTTTGTTATATTATCATAGTTAAATTAAAATATATATATATTTTAAAAATTCAAATTTCCAATTCCCTTATGTATTAACATCACCAAAAAAGTCATGGTTTATGTTACAATAAATATTTGGGCAAAATTTTCCTTAATCCTTAGTAATTGATGTCAGACTCAAATCTGATTTTTCCTCAAATCTGCATATATCACATTTGCATAATAAAAACAACCATACATTTTATTTATTTTTTTTCAGTTTCTGTCTCTTTCCCTTTCACTGTCAACATGTGAAGGTATTTAAAGGTGGAGACTATTTCAAAAGACATCAATTCAATTTAAAAGCAGCTTGTAAATCACTTTTAACAGTTTGATAAAGAATAGCATTCATGCCTCTGAAATGTTAATATTTAATAATCTATCATGAGTTAACATATTTTAAAACAAGAGGCTTTGTGTGACTCCAGATAGCAAATTATTGACAATCTGATTAGATTATCGCTGTTTTCAGTTTTGTTCTGATTAAGCTTTTATTTAATATTTTCTACAAGGCTGTTGCTGCTGCTGTTGAGCTCTAAACCTAATGTATTGTGATTCTTTTGTTGCCGCATTGGGTTATCTAGATATCAACACATTTCTTGCATGTGCATTGTTCCCTCAGTAGACTCTAAACAATGCTTTTTCAATCTCTGTGTTACTGTTTGCTGAAGGTACTCTGTGGTTTGATGTTTATTTACGGTGCAGCAGTTATTGGGGTTCGGGGTAGTTACTGGGACCAAAGGCACGGCGGCAGTCAGAGATTTGCATGGTGTGTCGGACACCGTAGGAGACTTCTAATAAAGACTTTAACTGGAAGAGAAAAATAGACCTTTGCGGAGAACAGAGGGATGGCAATAGGCGAGTGAAAATATAGTGTGTTAGTGTGTGTGTGTGTGTGTGTGTGTGTGTGTGTGTGTGTTGAGACTGAGAATAAAGCAGGCCTGTGCTCCCAGTTAAGGTTGGTTTGAATATCAAAGACGCAGAACACCTGAGGCTAATAGTGGTTGCCGTTATAAATGTAGACAAAACATTTGAAGCCAGTGTTGCTCTTTGTTACTTGTTTGTTCTGTCATTTCCCTTTTTTTATTATTGTTTGTGTATGTATGTACTGTGTGTGTACATGTATATGTTCTTGTTTTGTTCCCTGTTTCTTGTTGTTTGTTAAGACCTCTGAGATTGTACTATAGACACCGTGTAGAACCCTTAATGTTGACTCGACACCTGTCGACTCAACACATATGGACTCCTGCTCTTAACCATAAGGGGATACCGGCCAGTCAAGCTGTCATTGTTATAATAAATAATATTTCCAGCAGGGAAAGCCACAAGAGCAGTAAGCGTTGCTCTGGAAACTGCATTTTCTGTCTGTTGAAGTCATTGGCCCAGTATGGCCGGTATATCTTGAATATCTGAGGAAAACTTTTGCCTCAAAGGTAACAGAGGAGACATTTTGTATGAGTATTTTTAATTTGCACATTAAAAAAAGGTCTTGATAGAACAAAACGTGAAAAATCAAGCCAAAATATTGTAAAACTCACCCTTAAAAACACATGTTGTGTTGCGTCTTTTGCGGTTTTTATTGGCACAAGCTTAGTGATCATCAATTGAAAATCAAAATCTTTCAAATCTCAAACTTTCAGACCATATATTACCAGTTTGAGATAAATAGACAGCTATAAGGTTCACTGTAGAGTCTGTGATTAACACTGGACTTTGAGCTCCGTCAGAGGAAACCCTGCTGAGTTCAGACTGTTAAGTTGCAGCAGCTAAATTCACAAATAACCGAGCCTCTTACCTACTCATCAAACAGCAATCAAACCAAGTTTTCGAGACAGTCCAGATCTGAGTGGAGTCCTGCGGAGATCAACAGATGTGAAATCCGGCTTGTTTTGCCACTACTGCAACTAACAAACTCGCAAATCCTTTCAACAGCTCCACCATCCACAGTCAGACACACACACACACAACAAAATACTGCTCAACGCTTTCGCTAATGGCTTACACTGCTCTGTTTTGAGAGTTTTTCAGGTTAGCGAAACATCTTGTAACCAATTACCAATCCATCAGCACGCCGAGGTCCTACAGCCCAGCACTAACATTTAAGCCTCGTCTCATCAACAAAGACAAAACATACATTTCATCATTGTTCTTAGTAACAAAGATTTATTTGTAGTTCTTCAAGGTCTCGTCTTAGTCATTGACAAAAGCTCATCGACACACTCAATAATAAAAAATGTGCTGCAGTGTCAGAGGTGTGGGCTACATACCTAAACTTGTCTGGTCAGATTCCAGACAGATGACACCCTGCTCTCTACTCTCTCACAGTAACTGCTGACAAAAATCTGTTAAAAAACAAAAAACAGGACTCATCAAAAGCCCACAAATTTCATTGTGAAGCAGCAAAGAAGTACTGGGATGCCACAGAGCTGCTGGTGCTCAATACATTTTATCATTTTCACACGTACTTATTCACTTTTTAAAAAAAATAAAAATTCTGAAATTTTCTTAAACTTAAATAGCAATTTAATATACAGAATGATTACTTATTCCTGAAAAAGTCCGATTCAATGAAAATTTGAGACAACTGACATTAGGGCTGCTATCAACAATTATTTCCATTCCCGATTAATATGCCAATGTGCATTTAATCTATGAAAAAATAAAGAAAATATCTCAACTTCCCAGATGTGTACAAATGTTGTGTTTTGTTCAATGAGGCCATCTCCAAAACCCCAAAGATACTTACTATACAATATGACAAATAATTGAAAAATAAAAAATAACATAAATGCACCAAATCCTCTCATGTCAGAAGCTGGAACCAGCAAATGTTTGATTTTGCTTGAGAAAAACCCAAAGCAATCAATTAGTCAATTAATTAATTAGTCAATCAGCAGGGGAAAAAAAGTATTTCACTATATATCTGATAATTTGCTAATGTATCAAATTAATTGCAGATATTTAATTTTGTTGATCTACTAATTAACTTATTGACTAATTGTTTCATATTTAGTTGAAATTCAATTTACAATATAACAAATAATAATTACAAAATGAAATATGACAAAAAGCAGGAAATCATCTCATGTGAGAAGCTTCAACCAGGGAATGTTTGATTTTGCTATAAAAAATAACCAAAGTGATCAGTCAATTGATTAGTTGATCAACAGAAGAAAAAAAAAATGGTATAAATTTGTATTTATTTCTGTTGATCAACTAATCAATTAATCAACTAATTATTTCATTCTTTTTTAGTTGACATTGTTCCTCTAAAACTACAGGATTTCGGGATGGATTTCTTTTTTTGTAGGTACTCTGGTGGGTAAAATCCCCAGGCTAAATGATAATTCACCTATTATTATTATTATTATAATTATTAGAATCATTAGTGAGTACATTGTGAAAACATACAGTCACAATACTCTCAAAATACCTTCCCTCCCCACATCTACATCCCTTAATTGCAAGGTGATGTTGCTCTACCTCAGAGTGACTGAACGTAAAACTCTCCCATACTGCACACTGCTAATGCTCCTCATTAGGAATTGTATAACAATGATTTGCTTTGATTTGAATCCATAAAAGCCTTTTTGCTCCCCAGTGCCAAAACTGCAACACTATCTTAAAAAGTGCACAACATTCTCCCAGTAGTGTTTACAACTATTCCTTAGCGAAGCTTCGGGCCGTGCTGTTTTTTTGTCGTCGTCATGTCGTTGAGCTTTAATTGACTCAACAAGGATTTAGCAGTCCTCTAATGACACCACTTTGAGGACAAAGTCACGCTCATTAGTTCCCAATGATGCTCGATTCACATTGAAATTTGCCAGATGTGCTTACAGTTTGGGGATTTTTTTTTTTTTAAAGATTCTTACTCTCCAACTATTTCTCCTCTGCAATCTTTTAAAAGCATCAATACTTTTCTCCTTACGTCAATTTCCCCCCCTTTTTGTGCTACCTTTCTAACAAGCACGTCTCTTTTAATGCTACTCTCGGATAAAGCTGATTACAGTGTCGAAGTTAACTGAATGGCTTGTCCATTCCCTCTTAAAGGCCAGAAAAAAAGAGATGGCACAGATGAAAATATGTAGTCAGAAAGAGAAACCAATAAAAAGTGAGATGAAAATACAGTATAAAGGTCGGAAGGACAAAAAAAAGGGAAGGGGGTGGAAGGGCGTGTCCGTTCAACCAGTGGGACAGCGCTGGTTGCTGGGGCGATGGGCGATGTGAGCTTGTGATTAACGGACGTCGTGCGAGGCGGCCCGTTAAACGGTGTGGGATTAGAGGACACGCGGCGACTGGTGGCCTGCCGTTAACTGGGAGCGCTGATGCCGCCCTGCTCGGCACGACCTCCACGGCTTAGCCGGGCTTTCATCTGGCTGAGGGCTGCGGCGAGAGGAGGGGGGTGATGGGAGAGGAGAGGTGGGGCAGAGGAGGGGGGACAGCGGAGATGGGTACATAATTGTGAAGATATCAACAGATAGTTACTGTGTCTGCAGCAGAACCTACCAACGACGCGCGCTGATAGGCGCGTGTGATTGGTCCGAACAGCTAACGCGACAATAATGAGTTTCCATGCTGATGCTTCCACTGCTCCACACATGCACAGATGCACACTGTGGAAATACAGATGCAAACCTACCTTTTTTTTGCTTTTTCCACAGAGGGAAAAAAAATACCTTTAACCTGTGTTTGTTGTGTGTGTGTGTGTGTGTGTGTGTGTGTGTGTGTGTGTGTGTGTCTTTTTGTCCTCTTTTGTGCTTCTGAGATTCAGATTCAGTCTTTCATTTGAGACCCCCATGCTCTCACAGACAGGTGTCTGCCTCTGCACAGTGCAGGTGGGGTTTGTGAGTGTGTCTGTGTGTCTGTGTGTGTGTGTGTTTGAAGCTCACATTTTGGAGTTTGTGTGTGGCGTCCATGGGTCATTTATGTGTATGAGTGTTTTTGCACGAGCCGACTGCTGTTCTGTGGTTTATTAGGATGCTGGATATGAGCTTTGGGGTTGTGCGGGCTGCTGGGCACCGCTGAGTCGTGGTGTGTGTGTGTTTTGGGGTGTGTGTGAGCATTTGATCTGCATTTGCGTAAAGACTGTAAACAACGCTTTCCAGTGTCTGTTTTGTGTTCCTATTTAAAGTGAATGTAAATGAAGTACATAAATCTCCTGTTTTTCTGTCTATTGTTGTTTATCACATCAGTTTCATTTCGAGAGAAGTGTGTGTGTGTGTGTGTGTGTGTGTGTGTGTGTGTGTGTGTGTGTGTGTGTGTGTGTGTGTGTGTGTGTGTGTTTAATCGAGAGGACGAAAGCCAGAAACTAGGGAGAATTTTCTCTTTGCTGTTTATTTAAATGTTCGGGTTTGGCCTCCCTGTTTCATTTGCAATGTTGATTTTAGTAGAATCTCGTAAAGATATACCGAATACATCCTGTATATAAAGTACAAGAAGCAGGATTTTCTGATGACCAATGATTTCAAAATAAAACTGTCATGACTGTTGCACAATTGATTAGCGGTTTCAGTAATGAACAGCTCTGTGTTTTGAGCTTTAGATTTTCGACTCTTGCACCTAGAGAAACAATTTCAGTGTCAATCACAGCCTTTTTGTTAATGCAGGACTAACATTTCAGTGCTGTGTACGGATGTCAGTTTTGATACCCATTAAGTGGTAATGGTTAGGTTTGAAGAAAAAAACACAAAATGACACAAAATATTAGAGCCTCTCCTTTATGTCTGAAGGAGAGGCTCCAGTGACTCAGTGAGCTTTTGCAACAACTTTTAAAGCACTTTCCATTTAGAGGTGATGAAATGATATTGAAATGTAAATGTATTGACTTTTATGTTTTTTTTCTGTTGGCTTTGCTGACAGACAGCCAGCTCACCACTTTAACATGTGGAAACTAGGACTGGGCGATATGGCCTGAAAATAAATTGTGGACAGGGGTTTGTTCAAGATCTGACGCCGCAAAACCGAACCGATTCAGAATAACTGACGAGACTGCCTTTTTTGGGAGCCTACTCTTCATTGTCATTATCACTTGCTGTGAATTTGTCGTGTGTGTATCTCTGGATGGTAAGCACGGGGGGAGAGCACAGCCCACTATGAACTACGGAAGCCCGAAGAGTGCAGTGGAGGAAGTTAAAGAGAAAATTGTCCTACACCAAAAGTTTGCATTAATCAATTAAATCGATTTATAGCCCAGTCCTAGCAGAAACACAGTGACACAGTGCCCACCCCTACAGCCTCTACTGATTAGCTAACATGAGCCTCTGTCGCGCTGCACTGCTCATCACCTGGCTCTGTTGGTAGCTAATAGCTAGTGGCGCCGCTCTTGGTAATGCTGTCTCGTTGATGGGACAACATTTTTGCCATTGCAGGGACATTATGGCCACCCTTCGGTCTCCTGCAAGGTCGCCGTGGTGAGTAAGCGGCTGGAGACTGCAGGGTTAGACAGTGAGCACCATGTTTGCACATGTGCAGTAACTGAAGAGTAGCATGCGTAGCAAAAATGTTGGTGAAAGCATAAAGCATAAAGCATTAGGCCATCCACACCAAGAATGATAACTATACAAAGATGGTTTTTAAAATCGTTCCAACTCAAGTGGATTGCAGAGTCCAACTATAACGACAACAATAGTGGTTAAATCACCAACATTTTGATTAGTAATTGTAATTTAATTGCCTATTTTTTCTCAGTAACTGATTACAGTTATATCTATTTTGTAATTTAATTGCTATAAGTAGTTACATGTTACAAGTTGCTTTCATTCTCTGTTGGTGGTTCACCAAAATTGATTATCCACTGACACCTTTAGAGCTGTCCATTCCAATCCATTCTGGCTCAAATTAAGCTCACAGTTGGTCGATTTAAATCCATCACATAATGCTGCTGCCTTAAAAGTTGGAATAATTTACAGAAATTATTATTATAATTATTTGTTATATAAATAATTATTCTCTCTCTCTCTTTCTGCAGGCATTTATTCGTCCATTCAGGGAGCACCACATCGATCCAACCGCCATCACTCGTCACGACTTCATTGAAACCAATGGCGACAACTGTATGATCCCCATCCTCCCACTGGCTCACATGGCCTACAAGTTCCTCACATACACACCAGGTAGCACACACTTGGGCGCACACACAGAACTTGAATTCCTCCTCTGGTGATGAGGAAGTGCAGCAACAGTGAAGCATGCATGCTGTGTTTTTTGTGTCCTTGTTTGTTTCCTGCGTGAAACATTTACACATTCACTTTGTTATCACCTGTGAGTGAGGATCTCGGGAATGTAACACCTGCAGAGGTTTGAGTTATCTCGAGATCTCACCTCTGCACAGATGTCTCAGCAAAGCGGTGGGAATCACAAGTGTAGCATGTGGATGCAATCCCTCACCAGCCTCCCACCTGTGAACACTGTTAAAGCATAAGGCCGTCCACACCAAGAATTATAACTATGAAAAGATGGTTTCAAAAATTGTTCCAACTCAAGTGGATGGCGGAGTCCAACTATAACGACAATAAAAGTGTTGAACGATATCGTTTCGATCACTCTTTGAGTGATATCATGAACAATAGAAATACTAACAGCCAATTAGAATCTGTCTTATTTAGATGTCACATCTAACAGATCCTTATATAGATCCATAGATCTAATTTGGACCACAAAATGTATGTTTTTATGTGGAAAAAGATGTATGAAGCTGTGGACTCCACTATTAGTGGACTGTTTTGTTTTCTTTTGGTATTCCCATGAATTTAGTCATCAGTAAGTCTCCCTGACCATATAGATAGATAGATAGATAGAACAATATTAATAGAATATAAAAGGAATACGCTTAAAAAACTAAAAACTAAGAGACTATACATATATACATATATACATATATACAAGTGTAAAGTGCAGAGTGACTGCAGTTGCAGAGGTACAGTAAGCAAAATTTGACCGGAATATAAGACTAGGAAGATGAAAGAAAAAGTCCTTTGTGTTGATTAAAAAACATCACCTTGATATGATGATTTATAGGCTACATTACAAATTTTAAATTCAGATCCAAATCCTCTAAATTTAAAGTTTTCAGTGAGTGCCATCAGAACATTTCAGTGACGTTTTCTACAAAATAAAGTTCAGGAATGCTCACAATATGGGCTTCTTAATGGCAGCTTATCTGTTTCATTAAGGATTTAGGAACAACCTTTAACATGGTATAATCACTCAGTCACAACTATTAAAGGCCATATGATGTATTACTGGGCTGCAGATGCAAACGATAATTTCAACGAAAACAATCAAGCCAAATGGTCTCTGGCACTGATGGGGTCTCTGTATTGGGTTTTGTCTTGACTGATGTCCTCTTTTACCATCCAGAATGTCAGCAAACTGATATTGAAGAAAGTATGAATGAATCTCGTCTTCCAAAGACGACAGCTCTTGTAATAGAGTGTTTGATTCACCCAATTTCTGTCATCTTTGAAGAATTCGTGAACCCATGTCCTTTTAGTTTTCTGTTTGTTTCTCCTCAACCTCCTCAGGACATACAGCGGTAGCCGCTCATTGACATAGATTTTTATGGAGTGCATGGTGCATGCTCTGCACCGCTGTTTACAGAACGTTATCGTTCATAAGTGTTGATGCTCACATCATTATGGTTGTGGTTATAGTGTTTGGTGTGGATGGCCTTGATATCTATGATGTGACTTTAAAGAAGGCCAACTTTACAGACCTGACAAAGTGTAGCAGTGACTTAGCGTTGCTGGATGCCAAAGGGAGCAAACAGACTCAGCTGGCTGAAGTGTGTCCACTGGTCGTGGGGAAGCATGGGGCAGTTTTGCAGGTAATCATGTGAGCTGACCTTATGAGCGCAGGGCAGGAGGGGAGGGACAGGAGGAGGAAGATCAGCAGGAGAAATAGAGCAACCTGTTATTGAGGAGGGGACGTCTCCACCTGTCTTGTCTGCACTTCAACTTGAGCCGAAAGGTCACCGATGGGTACCGAGGAGGGGAGCGGACATCAGTCAGCTGCGTTTTTATGGGGTTGAGCTACTCACAAGAGTCTTTGACAGTCTTTGTCTGCTGTTGTGAATACAGTCAACCAATCAGCTGATTATTTGCCCAAAGATGGATAATCTACTATCTTAACTCTTTAACCAACTGATAGCACAGAACGCTGGACGGAAATGGTGATCACAAATAATTACATCGTTGAAAAAAAAAATCCTGTGAGATTTACTTGGCCAGAATTTTCTCTGTACGTGTCATAATTTCAATTATAACTAAAACAAGATTACCTTTTTTTTCTTTTTCTTTTTTTTTATTTAACATGTTTTTCGTCACTTAAGATTTGCCCACCTCAAAGCTGTAGATGGTGAAATTTATAAAAAGAAAAACAGTTTTTTGTCATATTTGATTAAACTGGCAATACTACATGAGACTTAATTTGCTTGACTTCTGTCAAATACCTGAAGGCAATGAGCAACTTAAGAACAAATGATCCAGAAATAAGCAAGGAATTTGTAAAAAGTACATGAAAAACAACAGGACAGTAAAAACAAAAACAACAAAAACAGGGAAATTACCTTTCTAAAAGATGGTTACAAATTATAATAATTCTGTAAAAATAATTCCAAACATATAATTATGATATTTATAAATACAGTTCTCCAGACATTTTTTCATAGCTTATTTAGAAAATAATCAAAACTAATTCTATTGAAAGTAATTTTCTAAATTGCCTTTTCCATGTGTTTTTGAGAGAAATCAAAGCAGTTTGCTCATGTTTCAAAGGTTGAAATACTTGTAAAAAGCATTTGAAAGCAGCACAAGAAAATGATCACTAAAATGAGGTGGGAGAAAAAAGTGAACAGACTGATATTGGTATTGGTTATCGGCCAAATGAGTTGTTGTATTTAGACATATTGGTTATCTGCAAAAAATCTAATATCATACATCCTTAGTAGAGATCTCTTGTTTGGTATTTAGGAAAAATATGGATCAAAATTGAACAAATCTGCAAGAAATTCTTATACATCCAAAAAGGGGGAACTTGCAAAGGTCAGCTGCTTGTCCGCAGCAGGGAGCAGCGTACGGGGGTGTGTGAGGGAGAGAAGATTAGAGCGGTAGTGAGGTTCACTTGTAGGTGACATCCACACCTGTCATGTCACACACCGCGGGGAGTCAGGAGGTCACGAGACGGAGACGAGCAGAGGCGCGGTGACATCTACACCTGTCATGTCTGCACCTTAAGAGGTCACCGCTAAGAGTTTGAGACAGAGGGTGAGAGTGTACGGAGAAGAGAGGGAGCCAGAGAGAGGGGGGGGGGGGGGGCAGAGGGTCATGTAGCGGTTAGGTGACATCTAAACCTGTCATGTCAAGCTCCTCACTGTGTCAAGCGGTCACCAGACAAAGACGAAGACAGAGGTAGATGGGAAAAGCTGAAAGCCGTGAGGTGACATCTCCAGCTGTCATGTCTGCACTTGAACGGGGGTCAAGAGATCGCTGTTTTAACCAAAGAGAGGGAGGACGAGGGTTGGAGGGAGACGGGGAGAGGACAGCTGTAAGTCATACCGACAGAAAGACTCAAGTGAATAACAAGAGTTAGAGCTGTGATGGACAGGCTGTAGACTTCCATTTGGTTTTAGACAGAAGACAAAAAACATGGACGGAAACCTTCCACCGAGTAAAAAGTGTCGCTGGCTCAGTTTCGTCTGACTCTGAATTCTGCTCAAACAACAAAAACAGCGGCTGCGTTTCAGACTGTATGAGTCCTGACATGTTTGTCACCTGTCAGCTCACATCAACACTGACGCTATGAACTTAAACCACTTCCCTGAAACCATCTCCTCTTCAGGCACGCTTTCTACAGCTCCCGGCGTAAATCTGCTTTTAGGAGAAGCTAATGAAATACTTATGCCTGCTGACAAAATGCTTTTAGTTCACATTTTTGCAACGTTTGAAAAGAAATAGAAGATTTACTTGACAGATGTCAATATTTGGCTCCCTTTCAGTATAGCTGGGCACACTCTGAGCTCATTTACTGTACATGAGAAGTAAAATAAGAAATCACTATTAAAATACTCTACAATAAGGTCCTGCATTATTTAACCCTTTCGAGCCTGGATCCACATCACTTTTTGTACTGCATTCAAATGCCTCTCACATTTAAACAAACTGGAGTACGTTTTTTTTTTGTTTTATTTTTTTTTTTCAAAAAAAGTGCAGGACAAAGGAAATGATCGACTTGAAAGCTATAATTATAATTATTTTAATTCTATATTACAAACTTTGTTACAGAATTATTATATTTTGAAGTACTTTTCTCAGGTTAATTGCTTTTTTTAACCTTGCTTCTTTCTTTCTCTCTTTCTTTCTTTCTTTCTTTCTTTCTTTCTTTCTTTACTCATTTTCGGAAGATTTTATTGTCTTTTTTTTTCTATTTTCTTGCAAATTTCGGTGCCATTTCTTGTTGCATAAGTTGCCAATCATCTTCACATGTTACTGAAAGAAATCAAGCCAGTTTGCTTGGGTTTAAAGGGTTAATATATCACTGGTTTATTATTACTGATGCATATTTTGATGTGTAAGCAGCATTTTATTATTTTACTATACAAATAGCTCAGATTTGCATTTTGGTAAATGGACTTGGTTATATTCCGCCACCGTAAATAATGTTTGGGCTACACATCAGCAAAATAAAAACATTTCATCCCGTTTCAGGGTTACAGTTTATTCTGGTGTGTAAATTTTCCACTGTGCATCTGTTCGACCGGACATCGCTCACCAAGCTGGTTGATGTGTTGACTCTGACTCTGGCTCCTGCTGCCATCATGAAAACAATACAAACATTTTGCAGCAAGGTGTCCAGGTTTTCCCACACATCAATTTATTTGTGGAAGGCCGCCATAACTAAATCATCTACCGCCACAAATACATTTTTGGAGCTGGACCGTCAGCCTCTCAGTGTGAAAAGTCCTGACCGTTTCCTGTTTCAAAAGAAAATACACCACATTAAAGAAAGATGCACTCCAAATGCTGTTTGGGTGCAACTTTCTCACAGAGCCAGTAAACTGCTGTCCCCTTTTCCCTAACCTCCGTCTGAACTCCAACTTCAGCTGCACCTCCATCTGAATATCGCATAAAAACACGGCACATATTCTGTCCCGTCCCAGGGCGCCTCTGTAGGAATGATGTGTAGTTCCTTTAGAGAATGAGAGTGGGACTGCACAAGTTGTTTAAATATTAAAAGGTGAGGGGGGTGATGATTCATAGTCCCATTTGAACATCAGTAAGACTTTTACTTGTTCAATAAAGAACAGAGAGAATGTAGAGACAGATTTCCTTGTGTGAGGCACTCAGGCACGGACGGCTGAAGTGTCTCACCCCTGAATAACTGCTTTAAACTTTTTTTTTTTTTTTTTTGCTGTCCCCAGTGCTGAGGTTAAAAAAA
>NC_056473.1:31738600-31752019 GCF_008729295.1 Plectropomus leopardus
TCATATACCGTGTATAATTTTTACTGTATAAAATTTCAGGAAAGTATGAAGGTATGAAAAACTAGATACCTCCCAAGCCTACTAATGGTGTTAAAAAGGGAGGAACCAGAGGGTGGGTGCTATTAGTAGTTTGCTGTTAAATTAGTGCTCAGAATGGTGTATACAGAACCTTTAAGGGGGAAAGAGATGAAAAAGGCAAAGAGACACTTGGAAAATGAGTCCAGGATGTTCAGAGGGAAAAGAGGAGGGTAAAGATGAAGGTTGGAGAATGGATGGTTGGAAAGAGGTCAATACGAGCCAGTGTTCGCCCTGTGGGTGCTGCTGGAGCAGTGGGCGGGGCCACAGACAAATCAAATATATCTACCACAGTAGCAAAATCCCTTCAGGGCTCCAAGAATATGGACTGATCTGTCTCAGCTCATACATCAGTGTCATTCCATAAAATGTGCTTGAAGAAATCAACATTGTGCTGTATAACATTTTATCTTAATGGTTTCATTTATTTGCTTTGTGTCTTTTAAATTGCATTTTTTGGTCAGGATAGCAGAGTGTCTGTCTGCCTGCTGTTGATAGGTTTTCAATATGTTGAGCTCCCGGGTCAAAACAGCATAATATTGCAATATTTTGTGTGGCAACATATTTATTATTAATTAATTAATTAATATTTATTTCATTAATTATCAATATTCTAATTACAAATTAAATTTTTGTTTGCCTACTAGAATAATGAAATCAATTGGTTATTCCATCCAGTAGTTCCACTTTTTTTTGCAATAAAAATGACTGAAGTGAGATGAACAGACTAAAATCTTAATTTTATTAAATTAAAACAGATGGTGACATCAGCAGTTCTAAATCCCAACATCGCAGTACATTTTATCACAATGCTCAGTATATCCTAAAACATTTAAAATGACACTAAGATTGCATCTTGACTAATAAGAATGGTGATTAAATGGTATCGCTGGACTCTGGTGATTCCCCCCTGCATCCTCTCAGATGTGAATGTGTCAGGGATGGAGGACACGTACCCAGCAACATCACTTGCACTTACAAAATTCCTTCTTTCCAGATTCTGTTTGTTCCTTGCAATTCTCGCTTTGTCACCTCTTCCTCTCTTATTCTATATCCTCTATGTCGCTGACTGTCTTTTTTTCACCCTTTCTCTGCTTCATTTTCGATCTCCTCCCCTGCTTTTCCTCTCATCCCAGGTTGGTGTAACTATCCACTGGACCAGCTGGGCTTTTGGAGGCGGATGGAGCAGTTGATCAAACGACTCACAGGGCAGAAACCACGATCAGATGACATGGCGTGGGCCAAGAAGACCGACAGATAAACACACAGACACACGGACGGATGGACACACAGATGGGTTTGCAGATGCAATCACATAGAAAAAGGGATGGATGGAAACACACACACACACACACACACACACACACACATATTACTCATGTCTCTGTGCTTCTTGCTTTTTTTGCTAAAGAGCAAACATTCAAAGAAACTGTGTTAGCAAAAATAATCAACGATGGTTGGAGTGATTTCTGTATGTGCTGGAGTCTGTAGTTTAACGAGCTTTGAACGTACGAGGCGAAAACATCACTAGGTGATAATTCTGCTGTAACAACCAATCAGCTTGTAGTCCTGATTAACCAATGAGGTGTGGCGGTGTTGTGTGTAGGTGTAGGAGGTTTCTGGAGGTTGGGCTCTCCAGGAGTGACACCGCGCTGCCTGTTGCAGGCAGCTTCTTACACCACACACACATGCACGTGCGCACACATACACACCTGCACACTAACACTGAAAGTCAAATGTTCCGTCTTTGTCTCTCCTGATTTCTTCTTGTCCGTTTTTTTTTTGTTGTTGTTGTTGTTATTTTTTGTCCCTAACCCGTCCTTTAAACATCACCACCCTCTTTAAATTGTCACGGGTGCTTCTACACACAAGAAGGTGAAAATCTAATGATTGTGTGTTTTAGATGAAACATTCAGACAGTTTTAACTCCCTGTTTTTGTGCCTGTGCTCAATGATCTCCACAGGCAAGATTTAAGGAGGGCAAACATGTAAAAAAAAAAAGGTTTGATAAAATACATACCGTAGCTTTTATAATAACTTACAGCACTAATATACGTCAGCAGTTGAGTTGCAAACGCAGACTGACTCATGCAACCAAGTCATGTCCAGTAGTTCTTTGTTTGAAACTTTTTCTGTTCATCCTACGCGTGCTCTGAAAAGCAGGCCATTTTTTTGTAGCTTTAGGAATACGCTTCTGTTTGTTCAAAAGCTCCTAAATGAGCATATTTACTGCATAAAAACTAATCAGTAACATTGTATGACTCATCTGATTATAAGGAGGCTTAATCAGAAGCTGCATTTCACTTTTGATTTATTTGACATTTTAAAAGAAATATATAAAAGGTCATATGTACATTGCACCAATTGATATATATTTAAATGACACAAAGTTAAATGTTTTAGAAAAGAAGAATTTAAACTTTCTGCACTTTTGTGCAAATTAAAAAGGCAGCCAGGCTTCATCTCTTTAGAAAATGCATTTTCAGCAAGAAGGTGTTTAAGAAGGTTAAAGGGATAGTTCAGATTTTATAAAGCTGGGTTGTTTGAGGCATTTATCGATAGTCTGTTTATTACCTACAGTAGATGTTTGTCTGCACACCCCCAGTGAATATGGACACAGAAGCTCAGTGATTTACTGCTTTGGAGGAGTCAGCAACAAACTTTTTTTTTTTTTATTTTAACAATCTTAAAAAATCAGTATCAGTTGCAGTGTACACTATATTTAGAATATTTTAACCACTTTAATTTACCATCAGACAGGGATATCTTTTTTGTATGTTTGTTTATTTGTTTGTTTTTATCAGCAAATTGTGAGGACATAAACTACACATAAATCAAGAAACAAAAACTTAAAAGTATGGTTACTCGTAACAGTACATATCATCAGACAGGGATTTCTGATGGGCAGCTGAGGCCGTCAAATCTCTCTTCTCAAAGCCAGACTAACCAATCGAGGCAGCAGTAGACTAGCAGCTCCTGTGTCCAGCAGACCAAAATTATTGTTTTCGTCAATTAAGTGGTGGATGAGACGGGAGCATAGACGGGGAGCTGAAGCTAAGAGCTCGCCCGTTAGAAAAGGCTGTCTGACAGAAAGGTAAAGCAGTGAAAAACTCTCAAAGTAGCGTGCAGTCTTTTGTAGGTATTTTTTCAAGTGGTTAAAATATGTTTTGCTGTTGCCCGCCATCAACAGCAGTACATTGCTTAGCTTTTGTATCAGCACTCCAGCCTGCTTTTCCAAACTTGGGGTATGCCGAGTGACATCTACTGCGATACCTTGATTATGGATAAGTACCTCGTACAACCCCACTTCAAAAGATCCCGACTATCCCTTCAAGGCAGGCTAGCCCGGCTCTGTCTAAGGTAATAAAATCCACCTACCAGCACCTCTAAAGCTCGCTGATATACACATTATATCTTGTTTTATTTTATCTGTACAAACTAAATATTTTGTAACCTTCGAACAGAGCTAGGCTAGCTGTTTTACCCTGTTTCCAGCCTTTGTGCTAAGCTAATGTAGTCGGCGTACACTCATGAGAGTTATTTCAATCTTCTCACCAACTCTCAGCAAAGAAAGTACGGATTTCCCAAAATTATTTCTTTCTGCAGTGCATGTCATCAACATACAGAAAAACTAAAATGAAATGGAAAAAGTCTGGCATGAAAGTTTGGATGTCATGTTGATGTTCATCTAAAAACATGAGTCTCTTTTCTCCATTTCAACATAAAGTGGCTGAGACGGAGGCAGAACCTTCTTGGCGTCAGTGGTTTTTTCCTACTGTACTCGTGCAACGCCTGCAGACAGAAATCTATCCAGCACAAGTTCACTCTCTTAGAGCATGCTGTCGGCTGCCCTAAAGGCTATAAGATGAATCCCAGGTAGTTAACATTACATTTTTGACACTACACTGGACGTCTTCTTGACACATTCTGCATCACTAGAACATCTTTATTCAGAAAAGCCAAACCACAGCCCAAAGCACTTTTCATCATGTTAATTCTTAGGAAAGCTTGAATATCTTTTTTTTTTTTGCTATTTATTTTCATAACAAATCTTATAATAGCAAAAATCTCAATTCACTGCTGCGTTCACATCTCAGATCCTCCTGTAAGACAAAAAAATCTCATCAGCAGTTCTGCAACATGCTAATTGGTGCCGCTGTCTGCCCCACTGTGCTGCATATTTGACTGCAATTGTAAATACCAAACACACAACAACAACAAATGTGTAACAAACCTCAAAACTTAAATCAGAGAGATTCATTAAAGAAATGCATGACAACATTTTTACATCAGTTTGTGTCAGCTGACGTGGAAAGAGGAGCAAATAGGAGATTTTTTTTTTTAAATTACACTCAAGACAAAAATTATTTTTCAGTAAAAAAAAGCTGGTTACCAAGTTGCTTATCGTGTCTCCAGTATCTCTGATTTTTGTTTATGTTCCATACAAAAACACATGCACTTTAGTTGGCTGTTACTAACTCTGTACTAGAGAGTCTAGCTGCTTGACTTGTAGTTTAATTCTAGGCTGGAAATCCCTCCAGTCACAGGAGGTCAATAACAACAGCACTTTATTGTTTTACTGTCTGAAAAGATGTCCTGCAAGCACTCGTCCTCTCATTATTACACAGATTCAATCACACATCTCACTTGTATGCACGCACACGCGCAACAAATCTCCTGAATGCAGTCATACACAAACAGACAAACACACACACACGCTCTCTCTCACATTGTGTTTTCTCTGGCTTTATAATTTTCTATTTTTTTATTAACGGATCAAGCCTTGTAAAGTTAAATTTTGACGTTCCATTTCGCAGCTCAACGCTCGCTGCTCGTCTTGCCTTAATGTTTTTATCTGCTCTTTGATTTAAATAAAGGTTTATGAACTCAAAACTTGGTGTGGTCATCTTTGATATGAAAAACATATATATGGATATGTCTTTTTTATTTGAAACAGGTAGAATTTTTTAATGTAGTTTTTTTCTTTTTTGAGGATCAAAGGGGCATCTTTATTGTCATAGTTTTAATGCTGTTTCAGAGACTTCCATCAGTGTTTTTAGCTTCTGTGAAGAGACCTGTTGATCCAGGAAGATGTGCATGCAAAAAGTGGGGAGTTATGGGTGAGTTTGTGCACTTTTCATTCATTTTAAAGCTTGTTTTCATGTTGTTAATGCTGTGCCTGGTTTGAAAGTTAAATAATAAAGAACTGCAGTACACTGTTGGAAAAAGCTAATGCTGAACCACCAGCGCCCTCTAGTGTAAGGTTGAAGTTCCTACTCCTGTCATATTATTCCTTTCACTTATCACAGATCCTCAGTCAGAATTACAGAGATGGATGGATGAGCGTATGCAGGAGGAGTCGAGTTCTCAGCAGAGGTCAGAAGGTCACCTCGTTCTGCTCTACATCCCTGCCATGTGACCTCCCGCATGGGTTCAGTGAGTCTCACCATCCAGAGCGACCTCCCCAGAAAACTGAGCCCCCGTTGGGATCCAGCTGCTGCAGCGGCCCCTCTGGATCCTGCTGAGAGCCCGAGGCAGGGCCAGAGCCAGGGAGGAGGGAGCGGAAGGTAATTAGAGGGGAGAGGAGGCAAGGACAGGGGAGGGTGGAGGGGCAGAGACCGGTGATGAAATACAGAGAAACAGAGGATAGATGTCAATTTAATATTGATCTGCACGAAGTTTGATAATATTTTTATTTCCTGATTTAAGAGTGTGTGGATCTTCCCGATATCAGGTGGAAATGCCAACCCATTTTCAGTCTGACAGAGCCTCCACTGTAACTGATTTCCATGAGGAAGGGGATTCAAAATGCTACAACTAATCTGTAATCTCTAGAGACCAGCATATATGCCTGAACCTAATATAACAGTAAATCGATACTGATGTGTAACAATGCCAATATACTGGTTTTGCCTGGATTTTAAGACTTGGTTAAAAGGTTAAAAGAAATGATGGTGATGGTTGATGTAATGTCATTTTATTTACCCAGGGACAGTGCACAGTAAAACAATGAATTTGTATAAAACACAGACAGATGCATTTTACCAGGTTTTATAGCAAAATTGCTATTTTCAAACCGTAGTCCCTCGGCAGGTAAAGGTGAAACAAATAAGTTAATGACAGAATTTGATGTAAATGTAATGCAAAACACCAAGTCAGAAAATTTTACAAACATTATCCTCTCTATATGCCATCCTGCCTAATCATGATAAATCACAAACTTGTGCAAAATTTCAGCAACAAAATGATCAGGGCACAGTCATTCCCACATCTTAAAACCAGTAGCCCCCCTCCCACTCCACAGCATTCACAAATATGTGCAAAATACACATTTAGTGTAACAAAATTTAAATAGGTACAATGCTGCCAAATGTAGACGATAGTTCAAAGTTGTCTTATGAGTTTTGTAAAAAAAAACCAAAAAAAAAAAACAAGAGTGACAACAGAGTAGTAGAGCCTAGAAAGGCTTTTAAGCTGTGATGTTTATTTTTTATATTTACTTTTATTTATCTATGATTATTTATTGTGGTGTCTTCTGTGTTTTGCTGACCTGAACAGAGTGCGTTTCCCATGAGGACAATGAAGGACATCTAATCCACTCTGATCTAAGGTGAGTGCTACGCACAGTTGACAGTGTGTCATAGTGAACTATTCCAGTAAAAGTATACCGTGCCCGATTTTCCTAAAATCATACAAAGTGTATCCCTGTCAGTCATCACCTATGACCCAGTAGAAGTGTGTAGCAGTGTATTTATCTGCAGACACTGCCCTCTGCCTGTGTTGTCTTACATTCTTCTTATTTTGTTTCTTTCAGGATGTCCCGCTGTGGCCAGCTGTGCAGCTACCTTTTAAAAAAAAGTAGCAACCAGGTGCCAGATCATATGCAACACTCATCCAAGAGGGAGCTATGAAAATCATGGACACAGCACTGAAAAAACCCACAATTGTAGTGAAGCCTAACGCCAAGTGGAGCAAATCTGAGGTTAGTTTTTTCACTTTCGCTGACGATATTGTTTACAGACAGTAACCAAAACTTCCCTGCACAGCGTACCTTTAAGGTACATCCGTTGACAGTCTTTGACACAGTGGACCGCAATTTGTTAACCTTAAAACATGAAAAAAATGGCTTGATTTTTAAAAAAAAAAATATGGGAAGAAGGTTATGACCAATGAAAGAAGAAATGACTGGCAAATTGGCAAGAAATTAGTAAACTAGAAATGTTCAATACCTGAAAATAAAAATAAAAAAAAGAAAGTTAAGAAAAAAAAAGGTGAATGATCTGGAAGAAGTGAATAAGCAAATATAATAACTGGCATAACATGAGTATAGATTTTAGATTTAGATTTAGATTTAGCCTCAGACAGGACCACAGCAACAGCACAACCAAGACCATGATCCAGGCGAGCCAGAGGTACAGCATCAGTGCAGCCACAGCATGAGCACAGCCAAAGGTGGGAACACAGCATCAGCCCAGCCATCACCATGATCCAGGCGCAGCCAAGATTGCAGCCAAGGTCCCGAAAACTACAAAACAAGGGAACGCAAATGCTCCAGAGAGGAAGCCAAGTTAGTGTAATGCAGTAAAAAGACATGAGTATTTGCAGATGGAGGGAGCATTTGACTTCTCATTATGAGGCTGTTAATTTCAAGTCACTCAGAGACAGTGTCCGTTACCTGAGTGTGAACATGTGCTCGCACTTACACACACACACACACACACACACACAAAGACACACATGCACACCAGGACACCACACACACCAGGGGATGTGACATGTTGCAGAACTCTTGCTGATCTCACACGTCTTCATATAGCTCACAGTAAGAGCTCCTTTGTTATTCCCACATTACTGCCACACTTACACTGTTATACCCAGCGCTAACAAGACACACATGCAGCTAGCCTTCCTCTCTCTCTCTCACTCACACACACTCACACACACTCACACACACGCACTCCGTCTCTCTCTGCGTGGTGGTGGCATATTGGATCTCACAATGCTGATGTGCTTGGCTGATCAGTGTCTCATGCTGGTAGCTATTAAAGTTTCTATCAGACATACTGAGACACGAGGCTTGATGGCAACACAGCAGTTAGATGCAGGGACATGAATGTGCAGCTTTGAAGTTAATACTTCATTAGAATATAAAAGTTTTTACCAAGCAGTGGCTTTATATAGCAGTGCACATAGTGATCATGAGTGTCATTAAAATGTCCAACTCAGTTCATTTTGTGTCACACTCTCAGTCCCGCGACACGAGTTTGACTTTTTTTCACTATGGAGGGACAGTTCTTACTCATTAGATGCCAAATGCTCAACTATGTTCACTAGCTAGTTGCTACCTTTGTCTGCTGTTTTGTGTTTAGCAGATATTATAAAGAAAATATTTAGTTTTAGGTTGGGTTTTTTTGCATGATACTGGAAATAAAGGTTTGATGAGAGCAGTGAGAGAGAACCAAAAACCATAAAGTTGCAAAACCCAAATATGAGATAAAGACTCGAAACATTTCTCTGTGGATCTGATGGGAGCTGCTTAGTTGCGTGATAAATCTCCACTCTAGTCATGTGTTGCATTGTTGTTAATAGAATTAGTTAGAATCATGCAGCTGTTAGGGTCGGGCAGTGGAGTTGGTTACAAATTTGCCAATCCCAGCAACAAAGTTTTCCTGGCAGGCTCAACTCAGGGCAAAATAGTCTGCAGGGCAAAAAAAACCCAACAATAACAACAACAGTGGATTAAGTACAGCTGCAAGGTGGCGTTTTGGATAGTTATTTGATATTTTGTGCATTTTTATTTAATATATTATCATTTGAAATGAATGACTAAAACATTTTTGCTTTACAAAAATTGCAAAACTAGATCCTGACTCAGGCCTGAAAATTTAATGCCAACTTGGAACAAAAACTCTGAGGACCAAAACTTTAAACATGCAAACAAAAAACATTCAAAAATGGCCAAATCATCTGATAAGATTTAGTCCTCCAAAAGATCATTGTATCTGTGAAATGTTATGTGTTCACTAAATAATAAATAATAATGGTTAAAACAAGAAAAAAGTACAAATGTCTGGTTTTCAGTCCAAAATTGAACTATTGAAGGAGAGATTCTTCGGCCCAGCCTGTCCCAGTTAGGTTTAATTGGGTTCATCAGGGTTTTACAATTTTAAAAAAGTGAAATCAACGAGTGGAAATAACAGAGTTCCTCGACTCCACTTTAATGACATCTGAAAGTGTGGCTGCAGGTGACTGTTGTCAAACAGGGTGTGAGAATCCCACAATGACTCTCGTCAGAGATCGAAGTGTTTTCACACATTTCACGGTAGCTTGCTGTGTGTGTGTGTGTGTGTGTGTGTGTGTGTGTGTGTGCGTGCGCGCGCACCTGAATGCATATGAGTGTTTGTCCGTTGCAATTTTTAAACGGTGTGGATACATGAAAGAATATGCATCTGTGTCTACGAAGATGGTGTGTGTGTGTGTGCGTGTGTGTGTGCGTGTGCGTGCATGCATGCGCCTCACCTGCAGGTGCTTGTAAAAGTGAGAAAGCCAATTATGAGACCTGAAAGAAAAGCAGTGAGGCACCAGAGACTTTTTTTTTTCACTTTCACCACAAGACTTGAGTCAGAATCTTAAAAAGTTTTGTTTTTAGATCTTTTGAACATAAGTGTTCATTCTGAGACTTTAATGCATACTTAACTGTGGATAAATGAGGTGATTTTCTACATTTTTCTTACTGTAAAAAAGATATCAAAACCAACTACCTGTGAGTCTGACTCACACCTCCTAACGTTCCCTACACTGTGGCATTTGGCTCCAAATCCAATTGTTCCTTCTGAAATTGTAAAACATAAAAGAGGACCACAAATATATTTTACATTTTTAAAGAAGGCTTACTGATTTTCAGTTGTGTCTTTGTGCAAAATTTAGGACATTTATTGGTGACTATTTTCAGTGGTTACATAGTGAGAATTTACAGCAGAAGGACACTGTGCATGGGATTAACTCTACATCAGGGATACTCAACTGGCTTTGCTTAGGGGGCCCCTTTTACAAAATGACAGGAGGCCAGGGGCCCGGCGAAGCTGCTCCATAAATGTTTCTAGGGCATTTCTAGCATTTTAGAATGTTTCTAGGATTTTGGGACATTGCTAGGATTTTAAGACATTTTAGGATTCCAAGACATTTCTAGGAATTAGGACAGTTTAAGGACTTTCAAGGATGTTTCTAGAATATGAACACATTTTGTACTGGGTATGGCAGACTTTTCTCACAATAATATTTACATCACTTATCTCAGCCTTACATTTCCAAGGCACCCATATTGTATGTACCATGGTACCACTGAAAATGAGGGTTCACCTTCAATCTGTTTTCTGAGGCGTTAAACAAAGTGATGAATGCTGTGATGATCTTCATGTCACCATTTTCCCCGCCCCAAATTCCATAAACATCTCCCAAATAAATAAGCTTTATTTCTATATTGGTGAGTTTTTCAAGAGCTGAGCTCACTGTCAAATCTTTCAACCAATAACCAGGAAAGGTGCAACTCACATTTTCCCAGCAGGGTGTAATTTAGTGTCTCGCCAGCAGCAAGAATTACATTCTCTTTCTTAGGTGAAGTAAAACTGTCTGGAAACATGCCAGCATAGCCTAAGACGTTTTTTCAAGACAAAATTCGCAGCAGGGACCGACAGAATTTTTCATCACATTCCCACAGCCAAATATACATGTTTTACATTGTATGTATAACCTCAAACTTAATTTAAACAACAGAGAGGATAGGCAGTGTACTCATAACTTGAACTGATTAGAAGTCCACGAAAGTAGACATTTATATCCTTATTTGTGACAACTACAGTTGGATGATAATTAAACCTTGTGTAGATAATTTTGCCACATACTGTAGTGTTAGTATTTCAATGCAACCAGCAGATGGCATCACATTGTCTTCTTTTTTAAGCTCATCTCTGCACTGACAAAAATTATGTGACTTTCCCCACATACATTTCTCCACGTGCATTGTATGTGCAGATATGTTTATGGGACTTATAAAAAGCCAGATTGTGATTATTTGCATTTTTGCTGTAAGACTATAATGTTTTTGTTGTATTTAAACTTATTTTCACGTTTATGTTAAATGTTCAATATTACATAACTCATGTTAACATATTGGTCTTGTCCAAAAAATGATAACTGTCTCTCTCAGGCTCATGATTAAAACATGGTGAACAAGTGAAAACAAAAAGGTGGTCCACCAGATTTTTTTTTTTTTCATTTTTCAGCTATCTTTGGCTGCATTTCTAAAAAAAAAAAATTTGTCAAGCACCAAAGGACAATCCTATCAAAATGTTAAGGACAGAGAGATTGAAAATCTAAATACTGAGTTGCTGTCCTGAATTGTAAATGGATAGTTCAACCAAAAATAAAACATCACTCAATGGAAACACAGTAATGTTGCAATTGTGTTTTATTGACATTTCCAAAAATGTTTTGCGCAAGCCTTTTCTTGCATTTATGAATTATTAGGTCTTTTAACATACTGTTTTTACTCCATCTTTGGAACCTTCTTTTAAGATATTAGAAATCAAAAGAAACGGGCCGCCATCTGTAAGCTTCTTTGCATTGTGGTTACATTTGGAACCACGCAGGATATTTCTATGGGACCAGAAATTACTGTCTTAGCTGCTGACAGCGAAAACAGAAAAATATGTCAATTTAAACAAACAATGTAGCAGATTTGAAGCAATATTTAATTCAAATTTCATACCTCCTCTCCTGTATGTAAACAGTTTTACTACTGTTCTCAGCAGTGCAGAAGGAGGGTGATGGGTGAGGGAAGTGAAAGGGGTGGGGAGTTGGTGTGGGGAGCAGGGTGGGAAAGAGGGCGTTGCCGCTATCTTGGGACTTGTGATGAATGGCTGACACAGGACTACAGGGACCTGAACACTGTCAAACTGTCATAGCACTCCTACTCACACACACTGGAAATGCCAATTAGACGTGTGTGTGTGTGTGTGTGTGTGTGTGTGTGTGTGTGTGTGTTTTTGTGTTTGACCAATGTACTCATGAGTTGGAAGTGTGCTTGAGCCACAATCAACTTGACAGAGGAGAATCAAACTCATAAGTGTGTGTTATATGTGTATATAAATGTTTTCTCTCTTGAAGAAAGATGAATGCTCCTTTAGGCCCTGCTGGGTTTTCACTTCATCTTCCAGTTTTGGGGCAAGTTCAGTCCCCTCTTTCACAGGAGGAGTTGAGCCCAATTTTATGTTGCATTAAAACACACCTACTTAAGACCGACCTACTTGACCAAAAGGCAATCCTCAGCTTGCCAAAAAGGCAATAGTAAAGTATGTTGAAAAATGTAAAATTTTAACATGTCATAAAAATGGCTGAAAATGACATATTATAGCTTGTAGAGACGTGTCATAGTATACAAAGTGGGAATAAAGACCTAAAAAGTACAAAAACTTTGTATTTTAGGATGTTGGAAAAATGGCCGAAAAGGAAATATTATAGTATGTCAAAATATGTCAAATTTTGACGTCATGAAAATGGCTCAAAACGACATATTATACCTTGTGGAGATGCATAATAGTATACAAAGTGGGAATGAAGTCTGAAAAAGTCCAAAACTTCATATTTTAGAATGTTGAAAAAATTGCCAAAAAGGCAACATTACAGTATGTCGAAAAATGTCAAACAAACAAAGGGCAAGGCTATAGTGAGACAGACATTTCAAACAATGACATGTCCCCAAAACAGTTGAAAATACTTGAAAACAGCATTAAAAACCCCAAAACAGCTGAAAATACTTCAAGACAGTGTTAAATTGCGTGCCAAAACAAGCCATAGCATAGAAAGTTGCAAAAACGGCCAAAAACACAAGAAAATGGCATGTTGAAAAATGACTAAAAAAGCAAGGCTATACTATGGCAAAAACATCAAAAAATGACATGTCCCAAAAACAGCTGAAAATAATTGAAAATATTATTAAATAGCATGCCGAGACAAGTCATAGCATAGAAAGTTGCAATAAAGGCAAAAAACAGCATAAAATGGCATGTTGAAAAAAAATGACCCAAAAAGCAAGGCTATAGTATGGCAAAAATGTCAAAAAAAGACATGTCACAAAAAGAGCTGAAAATAGTTAAAAACAGTGTTAAATATCGTGTCAAGACATGCTATAGTATAGAAAGTTGCAAAACTGCCAAAAACAACATAAAAGGGCATGTTGAAAAAATGACCAAAGAAGCAAGGCTATAGTATGGCAAAAACGTCAAAAATTGACATGTCCCAAAAAGAGCAGAAAATACTTGAAAATAGCATTAAACAGCATGCCGA
>NC_056473.1:31752519-31777519 GCF_008729295.1 Plectropomus leopardus
CACACACACACACACACACACACACACACACACACACACACACAAAGCACAACTTACAAAAAACCTTAGACTCTGAGTTTTTGACTACAAACTGCACGAGTGTATTCAGTTGGATGAGAGGTGGTGAGTAAATGACGGGGTACATGTGTTTAACATTGTCTGTATATTCCTATGTGGCAGCTGATAAACCACAATGCTAAAGGCACTGCTACGTAATCAAAAAAGGGAAAAAATTAAGGAGAAATAAAAGAGTAAATTAAGGAAAAAAATGCATTTTGAGCTGTAGGTGCTATGTATGTCGGCTCTGTGCTGCCCCATTCTGACCACTCTCTCTCTGAATGTCAAAAATGTTCCAGTTTTACGTCATAATCTGAGTCCAAACTGTATTTTCAAAAACACAATCGTGTAGAAAACCAATCCCATATGTCCCAAAACTCTCAGAGTGACATATATTTTGCAGTTTAACGGCACCGAGGTAACAGCATCTAATCAACCGGGGATAAGACTCCTCCAAAATTCAGCTCCAGAGATGCTGTAACCTGTTATGTAATTGAAATTTGTGAACCCGACGATAGACTAAAAGCTTTGTTTTAGTGAAGGAGAACTTCTCGATGAGCGTGTTTAAGGAGATTTTTGAAAACTTCAAGATGTACTCAAATGAAGAAAGATTGTCTTGTCTCTTGGGATCGTATTTTTGTATATTCTGAGAGAAAATGCTCTAATATCGTGTGCATTGCTCTATTCATCTTAGTCTCAACTCAATGGGTCTCATTCATGAAATGTGAGCAGAACGAATTTGTGTGTAAAGTGTTAGCCAAAGGAAATTTACATGTATTCTAGCATTCATCAATATTTTTGTAGCTCTGATCTGTTTATTGCTACCAACAAAATCTACACCTGCCTCTGACCACTTGTAGAGCCTGTGTAAATAAAGAATACAGATAATAATTGCTTGTTATCATAAGAAATTACAATTTTAATTTGTGTATTGCTCTGTCAAGTATATGTATATGATATACAAAGAGGCCTTTGAAACGTAAATTAAACATGTAGAAATATAACACATTTAGATAAATTAGTTGGCAGTTTGCAGATTCGGTGAAAAAAAAGATCCGTGATAGCTGTCAGAATGTAAAGCGATTTATGAGATCATCACATAACCTAAAATACTGAGTCTGACCATTCCTAGATGGCACCTATCATGGCAGCATGATACGTGGGCGGGCAGTGTCAGTTGAAAATGTGGTTGGACAGAGGCTGTTTGTGATGAAGTTTTTTTTTCTACACCTTACCATGTGCCTCTTTTGCCTAAACCTAACCGTCTGTGCCAGCATGTGCATCTGTTGCAGAAACATAACCACATCCTACGTAACCTCACCACGTGTTTGTGTTGACATAAAGGTAGGGGCTTCCTGGAGCTTCAATAGCAGATGCAGTAGGATTGTGAAATATGCAAAGGCTGAGGTCAACTGCGAATTGGCAATATGTGACGACCTGGGATGAGAATGTGTTAAAATATAAGGGGCAAAGCTGACTGAATTCCCCCTTTGAAACTTAAGCATGGTTTGATGTGGTGGAACTGAGTGTTTCAGCCTGATGATGTTCATGTCACTTGCTTTTGTCTTCATTATTCCCCGTGGACTGACACATTGCTCCCCCTTGTTCTGTTCTTTGTCACGTCTTTTCTTTAGCTTTCTTATTCTCTTTCTACACTACGTTTTGTAGTTAATATATGTGTGTGTGTGTGTGTGTTTGTGTGTGTGGCCTCCTGAGTCTTACGGATGATGAGAGGAGGGATGCAGTGTCACTTCAGTCAGTGCCTCTCATCTGTCTCCCCCCTCTTGCAAGTGCACTCATCCTTAACACACATACACATGTGCACAAACAAAACGACACACACCTGGGCAAGCAAGACCTTCGAGATCTTTTTTTTTTTTCAGCGTAATCGTTCTCTCTCTTCTTTTTGCCTCTCCTGAGCTCTCTGGCCTTTCTATTTCTCTTTCGTACTTTCTTTCATCTTTCTCATGCCCTCCACATACAATCTTTTCTTCCTTTCTGCATCACTCCTCCCCTCATATTTCCTTATTGCTGCTCCTCTCCGTTCATACATCCTGATTTAGACTTTTTTGTCCATATTTCCTGGTTTTAGACATGTCACCTTGTTCTCTGCTCTCCTGCTCCTGTGTTTCCCCGGGGAGCCATTTGTGGGATGCGGCTCGCCTGTGTCCCTGCTACAACATCCCTGATAGCAAAACAAATGAACTTAAATGGAAGCAGGGAGAGGAGGGGAGGGCTCTGTGGGGAGCAGCCTGAAAACCTGCAATCCTAATCAGTAAACCTACACTATTACATGCCATTTATGTTATAAGGAGAGCAGTAACATTGGTCAATTGAATAAATGGAGACACTGAAGCATGGATTGAGTTTATTTTAACATGTAACATTCTAACATGTTCTCATCCAGAGTCGTCACCCATTTTCGCTTCACAGTGGACTTCTGTGTCTCCATATTACGCTCTAGAAATCCTTCAAGTTTTGCTGTTGACATTCTGGGATGCTGTCATGTCTAAACAAGCACTTGGTGGGATTACGCTGCACATGGTCATGTTTAGGCAACACAAGTACATGGCAAACGATGCCAGGGCATCAACAAATTCATATGCTGGCACCGACATTAGGTTTAAGCAAAAGAGGAACATGGCAAGATGAAAAAAAACCCAAAACACTCAACTCCTGCATGAAAGTCTTAGTTTTGTTGGATCCATCCACCGCCCCTTCAACCTGACATCATCTGGCATAACATGCGGATACTACAAGGTTTTGCCCAGCTCTGTTCTCAACTGATGCTAATAGTCTGCATATCATGCTGCCGTGGCAGGTGCCGTCTAGCAGCATATAATATTGCGAATGATTCTGGGGTCGGGATCTTACGAGGAAAGCACTGCAAAAATGGCGGTATTTGACAGCTACAGAATGAGAATGGGCTGGAATCACCAACGTATTTTAAAATGACGTGACCAGTATGCTGACAGGAGCACATTAATTACAGCATCGGTGTTTGTCTGAATTCTTTTACTGAATAAAGTGTGACAACATGTTAACCACCAATACTGGATTTCAGTTAGAATACCAAACATTACATTTATGCTTGTATTCCCACAACAGCTGCAATATTCTGAATAAGTACATGCTGAAGGTTATATTTTTTAATAGGAAACATTTCAACCCTCAATCCAGAGTGGAAAAAATAAATACATACTAACTACACTGCTACAGATATTCAAGGACAAATACAATGTTGACTATTAAATAAGAACAGCAGCCAAATAGTCCACTCCTCAGTCCTGACCTAAAAAACAAAAATTATACACAGTGGCTCTGTCTTTCTTGTTGAAGTCATGATGTAAATATCTATTTGTCCCTGTTGACCATCACTGACACCCCAAAAGCGACGAGCAAGAGGTAGTGAAGATGTCAAAATATTAAAAATGTGCCCTGCTACAGTCTTGGCTCTATGAAACTGCCTGCACGTTATTTAGGTTCAGTCTCATAGCTCTCTTCAAAGTCATTTACAACGAAAGCAAGCAGTTGTTTTCAGTGAAGACGTTTCCACTGTACAACACCAAATAGTGGATAGACAAAGTTAGTGAGTAGCTGGCGAAACAGCATTTGGTAACTTAAGAGCCAGATATTGACCTCAGAAGTTGGAGACAAAATAACAACAAAGCAACATCTATCTTCAAATAAAAAAAAACTAAAACTAAAACGGCCCTGCAACGTAATTTCGGCACAATGCTGAGAACCTAAAGTCCTGCATGATTCCAAATAAATCCAAATATTGCTCCATATCTTCTGAATGTGTAAATAGGTAACTAACACATTTGTTGAGTCAACTATTTGAGGTGATAATATGTCAGTTTACAGCGTGTTTGCTGCCAAAAGAAATCCTAATTAATGTAACTTTAAATTAAATGTGATCACCCGACAGTGACAGTATTAAATCTATAACTATTGCATTACTTTTCTTTTCTTATTACTTCTCTTTGTTAACAGTTTCCAGATGCCTCGATGAGACTAACCTGGATGGATAAAGATTAAAATGTCAGTCTTTTTAATAGTCTGTCCATCCATTCATACATCCATCCATCCCTCTGCCTGCCTGCTCTTTATTCTCGTCTTCCATCCATTCATCATCCATCTGGCCAGCTATTTAGCTAACCCCCCCCACTCTGCCCCGCCATCCCACCTCCCTCCCTCCTCCCATCAGCCATCCATCTCCCTCATTCTTTATGTCTGTTTCTGCACACATTTCTTCCTCCATCCGCCTGTCTATCTATGTGTTTTCCTCTGTGCGCTGCTGGCAGCATTGCTAAAAGGCTGTCAGCTTTGACCTTTACCTGCACACCCCTCCCCACCCCCAAAACCCTTCACACACACACACACACACACACACACACACACACACACACACACACACACAGATGTGTTCACCTCCTCACTGTATACAGTCAAGAACAAAAGAACTAAAAAAGACGGAGGGAAAGAGCACATAAGGGAAAACTAAGAGAAACTGAAAGAAAGAAAGAAACAAAAGAGGATAAAGTTTGGAGAGAGAGGTGCCAAAAAAAAAAAATCTGGGAGGATAAAAGTTAAGGGTTGAACCAGGCAGACAACTCATATTGATTCCTGTCTGTCACACCAATAAATGACCTTTGAGTTATTATGAGAGGAAAAATCAGTTCAAGTCACTGAACAGCTACAGTTAAGACTTTCAAGTCTTTTATTTCAAAAGTTTATGTGGTCTAAGAGGGAAGCAGATGTTGAAGTAATTCGAAATTGTTGAACATAAATGCTGCAGTTTTTACCATTTGTTAAAAATAGACAGGCATGACAGAGTAAAAAGTGGAACTGCGGCATAGGGGACGTCTAGAAGGACTATGGCTATATTACAAACGCAGGGTGGATGCAGAGTGCTGGACTTTTACAGTGAACACTGCTGTTTATTTTCTGGGAATAATCGGACTTGTAATGTGACTGGACAGGTGTAAGTGTGTGCTGTTTTACACAGCTGTCAGCCTTCCCAGCGCATCACATCGGTGATTTTTCACAGTGAAGACAGAGAGGAGACTGTGACCGGGACGCTGCAGTGACTCACCCTGCTAATGGACTGCTTTTCAACCTTTTTTTGGTTGTAAAGCACAATCCTAATGGCAATCCAGTCGCAACATTTTGATTAAATCTTGCGACATCAGTGCGTGTCTTTCTTTTGCTACTAATTGGATGTCATTATGTGTAAGGTCAGGCTGCAGAGAAGTCAATTTATTTGTCACATTTATCAACATCTTCTATCCGCGCGTTGTGTGGTTAAGCCATTTCCAGGTTCTAATATTTTGTATGTCTACTAGGTATATCCTATAACTGATTCACTTTATTTTGTCTTCCATATCGTCCACGTTTCTAGAGGGCTCTAGTAACCCGTTGTTTCTAGTTGTGGAATGATTTAACTGTCAACACATCCCGACCAAACAAGATGGCCGTATGGTCGCTGTTCCTGAACACAGGTAGGGATTCCACTCTGCAGCCACCTATGAACCGCGTACAGCACTGATCCACAGCACGGCCGACACGTTCTTGTCCCAAGTCATCACATATTGTGTCTGCTGTTGACGTTCTGATGTCAACAAAGTGGTTATATTTAGGCAACAAAAGCACATGGCAACCAATGCTGGGATGTCAACAAACGCACAATGCTGGTGAGAATGAGGTAGAATAGGATAAGGGCAAAAGGGGCACATTGAAATGGTGTAGATACCCCCCCTCAAATATCAAATTCACATAGGAAGCAAACATCACACTACCGCATGTAAGACTGGGGGTTTGTTCAATCCACCCACCGCCACTCCCACCCGTGTAATAAGGACTTCCCTACGCCTTAAATTATGTTACTACCAGAAGCTTTTCAACCTGAAATTTTGAGCGGTGTATCATGCGGATGTGACAGGTTTTGTCCGGTGGCATATAATCTAACAATAAATGGTTCTGTCCGGCCACATTCTTATGCTGTCAAGTAGCGTATCATGCGGACACGAAAGGTGGCTTATGACGTTGGGATCTTGTGCCAAAAGTGCTGCAAAAGCGGCGGTACTTGACTACTTCATTGTTGCAGCATGGAGGTTGTCCAGTTTTACTTGCCAGTGCCTGTTCAATGGCAAGCATGATGCTAGTTCAGCTGGAGGCCATCTTTTCCATTGTTTGCTCAATGTTTATGGATGTTTACATTTGAAAACCTTGCAGTGACCTGGTGAGTTGATATCCTCATCCTGATGAGTAACTCTCAGCCACACACCACCACCATCCAAAGCCAACACAAAAAGCACCACTGACTCTCGCACATTAGACATAAAAACACACATTTGTCACAAATTTAGCAGATCTAACAGAGAGACAACTGGATATGTCTGCAACTACATGATAACACTATGATCATAATGTCAGTAAGATACCTTTGTTAAAGAGTTTACACGTTTTTATGCCTTAATTGAATTAATCTACTAATGCAGACATGATCACAGTATGAGAGCGTCCTGTCTATGCGTACCTCCTGCCAGGTAATTCCTTCTTTTTCCCAAGCTCTGGTGTTTTTGGGAGGCATCTCTACATTCTCTCGACCCCTGACCCATTTCCTCCTTCACTCACAATCTTTCCTTCCCTCTATCCATCACTCCATCTTTTCCATTAACTGCATGTGACCTGTAGGTAAGTGCTAGTTGAATTGGTCCTCTGCTCTCTTCAGTGTGTTTTAAATAGCTCTGCTTTTCACTGGCCTCTGTCTTCTTCTGAGCTCTTAGCTACCCTCCTCGCCCCTTCCCCATGTTCTCTCTGACGGCATCCCCATCCCTGCTCCTCCCATCTCTCCCTTCCCCTCAAACTGAGTATTTGTTACAGCAGCTAAGTGGCTACTACTGCTGGTACTGATTTTATCTTCAGCCTTAGGTTTGCCTGTGTGTATTTTACATGTCTTAGACATCTTTGCGTGAGCTCACTTCAAATTTTACTCACATATGAGTGTTTTGGACTGAAAGCACTGAAATGCCTGCAGATGTCAATGTGTTTGTCTCTATTTATTCTGTGTTATCACTGCGATGTCTGTGTGACCTGTCTGGCTCATTTTTCTGCTTTCCACCCACTTTATACTTGGATAGATCCAGCCTCCCTGTGACCTTTAAAAACAGTATCTCTCCATTTCTTTCTGTGTTCCATTTTTAGATGTTTTTTATTTTAACTTGTCTTCTCCTCGCTGTTGGAGGGTAAATTACCTGCAAGCAAAAGAAACCCCCTCAAACAGTGCCCTCCAATCCCTCCATTTGTTTTCTTGCCTTTTGGTTTCTTATAAAGCTTCAAATTCTAACAACGGTTGGGTTTTTGTGCTGTTTTACATATAAGCTGCACCTACAGCCACAAGACAAATACTAATCTGCAGCCTCTAATTTGAAAATTATACACAGTGATTAAAAGCAGTGTTCCCTGTTTGGGAACTTTGACTTTTCAAACACAGGTGTAGCTAATTACATTACTGATTGCTGTACTGCAATAATTGCTGGAACTGAGCTGTTGCTAATGGTATTAGTTCCACCTGTGCTTTCCTGCTATGGTTAATCAAAATATGAGCTGTGAAACATGTTTTTGAGACTTGGGTAATGAGCTTAAGGAAAAAAAAGAAGTGCTGTGATGATAGCAATAGTTGTCATGAATAGTTCATCATAAAATTATATTTTAACCATCTTCATTGGTGGACAGACTGATTATTAAACCTATTCCAGTACTAACTCTGTGTAAACCTATTTTAATTCACATGTGGTACTTCACCTGTACCACAACCAATCAGAATGAGGTCATTACAGTTGGGATCAGGGGGTCACCAGGGGAGTTACTCAGAGTTATTAAACTTCGCCAATAGCTTTAAAATAAATAATTAATTAGTAAATATGAAGACTTTTTTGGTTATCCTTAATCAGGCTGTTCTTGTTCGTATGTTTTGGCATTTTTCTACCATTATGTTAACACAAGCAAATGGTGGGATTACGCTGCTTATGTTTAGTAAACACAAGCACATGACAACCAACGCCAGGACAGCAACATATGCAAATGCTGGCACTGACGTTGGGTTTAGGCAAAAGAGGCACATGGTAATGTGTAAAAAAACCATAAAACTCCCAAATGAAAGTCTACGCTGTTTTGGATCAATGCACTGCCCCTTCCGCCCGCCATATGGGACCTGTGTACTCCTTATATCATGTCGTTACCGGCAGCGTTTCAACCTGACACCTTACAGCGTCATATCATGCTGCAGAGTAAGTTCTCAACTGACGCCTACCATCTGTGTATCATGCTGCCAGGGCAGGTGCCATTCAGCTTATAATAACATCGCAAATGGTTCCATCCCGCCACGTTCTCAGCTGACAACATTCAGCAGCGTATCAGGGGTAAGAAAAACGTGGCTTTTGGTGTTCTACCTTACACCAAAAGCACTGCAAAAGCAGAGAATTTGAAGACCTTGTAATGAGAACAGACTGTATTATGCCTTCACACATTGCCTCGTGCTTAAGACTGGCCTTTGCAACTGCACGGTTAAAACAGAGCCCCTCATTATTAAAAGTTGGTCTGTAAAATATGCAAATTCCAACTTGTAAGGTTTACTGATAGTATGGTATGGCGTTTCTGAGGAGAGGGATGTCTGGAGTACTCTGCTCAGCCTTTTGCCCTTGTGACCCAGCCCTGGATAAGCAGATAAAAATGAATGGTATACTGAACTATAAACATGGTATTAAGAGTTAGATTTCAGATGACTTTGGTGTCGTATTTTTTTCTAACCTTTAGTGTCAATGCCAGTTCAGCCTTTTTGCCTCTTCTCTTTCTGTCTCTCCCTTTCTTTGTGTCCTTCCCCACACTCATCCTTTCCTTTCCCCCTCATCACACCTGCATCAGTTTCTCCCACTCTTTCTTTACCCCCCAGCATCTTATCCCCTCTCCCTCCCTCATCTTCCATCTCTCCCTTAATATGCGGATGAAGTGAACGGACCAGTCAGGCTCTCCTCTCTGCATATATTTAATTTAATTGGGGGCATGAGAAGCAAACTCAAGTTTTCATCTTCACAATCCAATCAGGTGCATTTAACACACTAACGGACTAAAATACACACACACACACACAAGCTGGGAGTGTTAATTAGTGTGCTGAGCCACTCTGCGCACTGCTTTGCCTTCTAGGTAAAGGTAGCTGCTGCGGAAGAGTTTAAGATGGAATATCTTTTTACCTCATTTATGGCTGTAGACTGTTTTGAAAATGTTTTTACCGTCACCAATTTCATTAGCGACTGAGCAGACTTGTTTAAAATACTAAAAAGAGAAGATACTTCACTTTCCCATCAACAGGTGTGCATATGGTATTTTTTTTCTGTTTAATAACATACAATTTTGAAATAAATACCATGTAACCCCGCCAGTTTTGATTGACTTTGTGGTTTCTTTTCAGTTGCAGGATTTTAAGACCTACCAAAAAAATACCCAAAAAAAACCCAATTCCCTGGGAGTTTGCTGTAGCTGTGTGTGCTTACAAACTTGTATTTTCTGCCATACATACATACCAAGGAATACTATTTTGGGCCTTCTCAGCAGGAGAGATTTGAACTATTCCTGGCTGCCTTCAGAATTTGGTGGGACTCACTGCTGTCACTTTCTCTCTCTGTTCTTTGGTGCTGAAAAAGGTGGTGTATATCCCCACACAAACAGCTGCCTACTGAAGCCAAAACAGTAGAATTGTGGGCAGTAGAACCAAAACCAGTCAGCCAAAGGTGCTTTAAAGCTACAAAGAGTTAAGGGAAAATGCACCACTGGATGATAATTTTTTGTGAGTTTATCAACACAAAGACATATTTCCCACAGTGTTGCCAACTTTGCAACTTTCTCCTGAGACTTGGCATCTTTTAAGACCCTTTTACTCTTGATGCTAAAGTAGTAGTAGTAGCAGTTCAGTCCAGAACTAAAGAAGCCTCTTGGATGAGCGGTGAAACGTCTTCAAGAGACGCAAGCAAATCAAGTTGCCTACAATTGTTAAAAAAAGCAAAGCGGGAACATCGGATCTCTTGGATCATTGTATTAAACATTATAGTTTCGTCTGAAGATGACAACAGAAAGAAACAAGTCTGCCGTACCCAGAAACGATTGTTGTTGTTAGCATAATGTGACATCAGGTTGATTCAGTCTATACTACTGCCAATAGAAGACCCTGAAACCTCAAAAGTTCAGTATCTTTAGGTCTGAACCCAGTATATACCAAGGCAACATAACACTTGAACTTTCTGGCACTATACCATGCAAGTACACATTTATTTATCAAGCCAAATGCAAGGCTCTTGGAAAGCTACAGTTGTCTTGAACTCATTACTCATTGATGCTGCATCCAGTGTTTCTGCTTGTCTGACTTTCTTATTTCAGTAGCATCTCTACATAATGTTTTGAGAGAAATTTGTAACCCCTGGGTCCATAAAATCTGTTAAACAGGCCTGAATAATTTAATGATAAATTTCCAACCACATCAGTAAGAAAGAGAGCCTCCACACCTTGCCTTAATTTGCTTTTGGATTTTTTTTTGTCCTTGACAGTTGCATAATGTACTAGGGACACACTGAGTGGAAAACAAAACTTAACCTGAAAAGATGTCAAGAAAAGATGTAATCACAAATCAAGACTGATCTCATCTGTATATTGTCCCTGTGAGATGAATGGTTAGCTAAGCATGTCTTGTAAGTGTAAACCATGTTTTATATGACCTTTTTTTCTCTTAAACACACACACACGCACACACACACACACACATGCACACACACAGAGTGTAGTGTGCCAGTGTTATTACAGTAGAAGATTGGCCTTTTCCTCTTCCTGAGAGATCAACCATCGATCTTCAGAGTCAACACAACACCTCACGCCTCCCTGATATTTGCACAAAGCTGCAAGCAAACTTTAAAACAGGCACACACACATGCAATCAAAAAACGAATGTAAGAAAGCCCACCACCATCCTGTTCACGCAGACACACACGTAGAAATGACACTGTGACCTGAGAAGATTTTCATTTAGATAAACAGAGATGCAAAACAGTCTTGTGTCCTACTCACCTTGTTAGAATTGAAGACATCACCTGCTGTCTTCGGGGCAGATTCACAGTCATCTGAGAAAAAAAAAAGAGCATCCACTACTTGTTGGCCACAGTGACATGTTTTTTTCGTCTGGGTGTGCTGCATACCAAATGTTCTCCAACATGTCTGGCTTCCTCTGGTGAACACAACAGTGTTTTCACTGACTGCCCACTTTACACCTCCCATTCAAATCTATTTAAATCGCTCTCCTCGGCAGCTTATGGCAAAGGAGTCGGTCTATTTTTGTTTTAGCCGTTATCTCGGTGCCTGCCCACTTCACATGTCTTCTAGGACTTCTAGAAAATTCACAACATGTACAAAAGTGCTCCGAACACTTGATGAGAGCGAACAAGAGCTTTTTGTGACAACAAATGAGCACACCGAGTATGTTAAAAGTGTTAAATTGAAGTTTTGTGGCTTTTCTTGTAAGACTGAGTTGTGTGTTTGTTCAGTGGACAGTCAATCAGTCAGTCCAATCCATCAATTTATGAGTCACAGCTCTTCATTTCACACTCTTCACATGCACATTCGGCTTTCTTTACACATTTGGAATATAAGAAAAATTCTTTACCATGATCACTCTTTATCAAAGCTGCACCTGCCTTGTGGCTAAATATATCTTTGTGTTTCTCACCTCTCCCACATTTTTTCTTTCAATTTACCACCCTCGCTCCCACTCTCACACTCGTCTCACAAGTCCCATCTTTTTCCTACCTTCCAACTGTCATGCTAACAGAAGCCCGATCCTCTATGCTTTAACTCTCTCACCTTTAATCATTATCTTTCGTCCTTTGCAATAGTCTTGTGGTGTGTGTGTGTGTGTGTGTGTGTGTGTGTGTGTGTGTGCTCTCGTTCTTTTCTTATACACATGCACGGATTTGCTACACACTACTCTCTCCAAAAACAGGCTTTGACATAGTGTGAAATAAAGTGAGAGAGGAGAAATTCAAGGGGAAGGAAAACAGATTTAGGCGGAGAGCAAGAGAGAGAAAATCCATAGAAGTTCATTAGTGATTAAATTATTAAGTTCGGTCAGTCTAAAAGTAAGGTTTTAGAGTGTGTTGAGACAGATTCTGAGCAATATGTATTTTGTCCCTGGAGTTCAGCTTCTTTTGCTTGCTATCTTTTAATAGCATAGCCGCCAGGTTCGGAGGCCCCGGGGTAAAAATGAGCTCCGGCGATAGGCTGAAAGCAAGTGATCGATTACTTTTTGGAGCTCAGTTTTGGTATTTGTTACTTGTTCAAATCCTATCTTTATGTCTACCTGGCAAAGACCTGCAGCTACCATGTGAATAATAACTTTTGTCTGATAAGGACAAAGGTGGAGTAATGAACTTGTCAGATGGCTGTTGTCATATCATATCCGACAGGCGGTCAACATTGTTTATCTTAATCGTGATTACAATCTTTTGGTTTTTAGCCATGAGTCTAATTATTTGCAACCCAAAGGAGCAAATTTCAGTCTGTCTCTGCACCCACAAAAATTTTAACATGGTCTCACTCCCAGATCGTCAAATCATTTTTCAAGCCTTTCAGTGCCTGATAGTGAAGCACAAGGCTCCTTTAACATCTTTATAAGATGAGATGAGGTGTGGCATTCGACTAACTCTAATGTAAACCCATCAGCGAAAATTCTTAATGCTGAGAGTAACTGATGTAGTATAAAGAGCAAGAAAGTCTGCAAAGGGAGGAGGTGCGGGTGGATGGATGGGTCAGACAAACAAAGGATTTTGATCCAGGAGACCACTGTTTGGATCTGGCATGGAACCAAAAGTCAACGTTGACTTACAAATATTTTAATAAAATTTTCCATAAGTTAACTTTGTATGTACTAGGGCTGCACCGAACTCAAAATTATGCCAGTTTAATTGAATTTGGCTGTTCAAGCCAAATATTCAATGATTCCTTTGTTTTTTAATATAGCGCTTTAAAGTTTGAACAGGGCTCAGAGTGACAGCGCTGCTCATATAATATTGTAAACAAGCTAACAGCACTAACAACAGATCTCAAATGTGCAACAACATTTTTGCTGAAACTAGAAATCAACAAAAATGAAGACTGCAGTGTGTCTGCAGCTGCAAAGAGTGGTCAAAGTCAAGAGCGCTAACTCATATAATATGGCGAACAAAACATCCCCAGAAGTACACTGCACAGAAAAAAAAAGACGGCTTGGTTTGATGCAATCTCAGTTGACTGGGGTGTCTCTGACTGATAATTCGAGCATTGCCTTACAAGGGTCAGTCCTACAATGTACTGCACATCTCATACTAATGTCAAGTTGCATATTTACGTCACATATGTACATCAAGCTACGTATTTACATCATTTCACATTACATTACGTGGAACCTTAAACCGGTCACAAATTAACTTGTCTTAACCCAAACCATGATCTTTTTTCCCCTAAACTTAACCTAATAGTTTTATTGCCTACCCAACCTGATCAAGACCGATTCACAATGTTAATAGTTGCAATGTGTTTTACCCAGGATATCCCTGTGTATCTTATACGGACACTAAAGGGTGCCTTGTGTGTCAGTGTAAGAACAGGTTGTGGTTAAATGATTACAGCTTGAATTTGCTTTTTAGTTTTTCCCTTAATAAGCCTCCGCATAAATGAGACAGAAAGGCATATCACGTTGCAACAAGCAATAAGGGAAATATAGAGGTTAAAAAAAAAGCGAGAAAAGCTATGAGCCAGTGAGTTTCAGATGTGCGAGTACAAGAGTGAGAGAGGGAACGCTACAAAGGTGAGAGGGAGGTTAGCTAGGAAGAGGGGAATGAGAGAGAAAGGGAGAGAAGTGATGACAGGTTATTTTTCACCTTTCCTCTCCTGACGGCTGATGTTATTTCCCATTCTCCTCGGACACACAGCAGATCCAATCTAAGGCTTCTCTGGACGGCCCTTCTGAAGCCCCATAACCAAATGAAAACCTTTATTACATACACCTTACACAGACCACACACCCACCCACCCACACACACACACACACAAAGAAAAACACAGATTCTGCACAAGATGTAAGCCGTACCTACACAACTCAAAATGAAAGAAGAAATATCACAGTCACACTGTTACACGCTCATATGCTGCTGCACTGGGTGTAATGAAGTGTACTTCACAAATGTTTGTAAATGCAATGCAAAAATTATAAGACTTATGGACCTCAAAGGGCTGCAGAAGTCACAGTATGAATGTATGTGCAAATGCATGCATGCATGGTCGAACACTTTTTGTGTGGATGGCTAGCTCCGTGGACCCTGCCTGATTTGGCATATTTGTTCCTGTGTGTATGCGTGCGCGCGTGTGTGCACACGTATATGTGTGTGTGTGTTAATAGTAAAGGCCATGGGGGACCATATCAGGTGAAGGTTTAATTTTCTGGCTGTTATTTTACAGAGGTTTATTCTTGTTCACAAGGCTGAGTGTGTACACAGGAGACATATACAGTAGATGCACAAAATCACACACACACATACACACGAGCACAACACTAGAGAGCCATATGCGTCAGGCTATAAAAATAAAAGCCCCACAGAAGATCTCTACTGTGAGTATTGGTAAATTATTATTCTGCCTCTTCCTACCTCCCTCCCCACTTGGTTTTTTATTCATTTTCTTCTGCCTCTTCCCCTCTATAACCTCCCTCACATCTCATGTATGTATAAGCTCCAGACTGTGGTAACACTGTATTTATTCCAGTTCTTCCAATAAGATTAGGACTTTTGAAGAGATTCACACAAAGTAGGAGACCTACAAAGAGATTTTGTGAAATGTAAAAGACAGGGTGAGCGAGATTCAGAGCAGGAGGGGGCTCATTGTAGAGAACAAGGGTCAAAAAGAGAAAAACGGAGAAACTCAAAGTCTCAAAGAAAGAGACGCAGAGAAAGAGATAAGACAGAGAGGAAGAGGTGATGACAGCTATTCAGATAGGTGTGAGAGAGGAGAGTCAAGGTGAGCGTTTCTCTTAATGCGCCACTACCACTATCAAGTTACCTCAGTCTATTAACGTGGCACACAGAGGGGTCGAATTGTGGGAAATTGAGTTTTTGTATGCACTGGGGATATGAGTGTGAATGAGAGAAAAAGGGAAAGGTCAAAATCAAACTCCCTCCTCTGACATTTCTTCTGCACTGCAAATCAGATCCAATGATCGCACTGCTGCCTCTGCTGTATGCCTTAAATCTCCACATAATTTATACATAGGTAAGAATAAGTTAAAAATACATTTTTTATTGTCTGCAGTGCTGATTTATTAAATTATTGAGTATGACAAGCAGTAAGACAGTCTGCTCAGCAATGGCGACCATCTTGGCAAATGCCAAACTACTCTTCGTACTTCAAATTGCTTTTTAAAGACAGACTAAACAGCATGATTTGTAAAAGATGACAAATCTGAAAGACTTGATGAAAATTATTATGTGGCTGTAATGGAAGACAAATCAGTCCACGATAACATTAGAGAAAAAGTCCATAAAGTGGCCCAGCAACAACTGATACCAAAATGCCCATTTAACATCAGTTGAGTTCCAGAAAGAAGATAAAAACCTAAAAGACCACAAAATCACTAAAAACATTTATTAGGACAACTTGTGGTGTCTAATGGAAAATCAGACACTAGTCTCAAGTGTGCATGGAAGCCTTTAAGGTGGCTGAACTAATTTCCAGAAACTCTGGGAGTCAAGGTATGTCTAGCACCAAAATCGACCAGAGGGTTCCAGAAAGCTTTGGGATAGTTGGCTTTTGGTCTATAATGGAAAATAAACCATCCATGCTCACCTGACAGCAGAAGCCTTTATGGTGGGTGAAATTATTTCCAAAGACTGTGTAGTCAAAAGATGTCTTAGTCCAAGAAAGACAAGAAGATTCCCAAAAAACACTGATGAGGTCAACTTATGGTCTATAACAGAGAACAAGGCAAGTCAGACTCACCTGAAAGAGAAATCCTTTGAAGTGGCTAATCTCATCTCCACAGACTTTGTGCATCAAAGGGTGTCTATCACCAAACAGGACTATATGGATCCTCAAAATGTTGATGTGAACACTTTTTGTTTTATCACGTAGGATGAGGACATGTGCGTTCGCTTGAGGCAGGAAGCCCAGAAAGTGGCAGACTGGATAGCTAGTGAATGGGATAATCTATCAACAAATACTGCCAAGACCAACCTGAAGTCTGCTAAACATATCGTCGGAGGACTTCTGGAGCATTATGTAAAATGAAGCTATACAGGCTCATTCGAAGGAAGAGGCACATAAGGTGAAGAAGCTGTCTGCCAACCAGCTGAGGACCAGTACCAACCACCAGCTCTGAGGCAGGCTTCAGTTTACTACATGAATGTAATTAAATTCTATGTTTAAAAAAATAATGTTCTAATATGTTTATCAGAATCAAGACAGTAGAAAATAGATACGTTCTTTGTATTAGAGATCAGTATGGACCTAAAACCAGTACACAACCTGGCCTGTACCCATGCATTTCAAACCAAAGTTATCACACATCGCTGCTTTGTAGTGGACTTCTGCATTTGCATATTATTCTCTCGGTCTCCTTCTGCGTCTGCTGTTGATGTTCCCCGATGTCACTACTGTAACGTCAACACAAACACATGATAGTAGGCTTGGGCAGTATCTATTTTTTCATACCTTCCTGGAATTTAACTGGGGTATATGGTGTATGATGGTATCAGTGTGCCACACTTTCCTGAGTCATTGGGGATTTTAAAGAAGTACTGCACACACACACACTGAGCTGTAAACTAAATGGTATTATAGATGAAACACATCAATGCTGATGTTAATATTGACATCTCTTTCAGAATTTATGCAAATACACATTTCATTGGCTAAAATCGCTCTCCATGACATCTGCTTTTTAAAATTAGCTCTGAACATCGCAAAGCCAACAAAAAACTTGGAAAGTTGAGAAAGAGTCAACTGGTTGGGATTGCTGGGATGTCATTAAATCTATGTATATGTAAAAATAATGTTTATGCCCTTCAGTGAACTGCCTCACAAAAGATAGCCGAAACCTAAGTTGACACATTACCTGTTGACAATTCAGGTTGATGAATTTATGGTTTGTATCGTATAGTATATGTAAGATATTAAACATTTTCTATAATTCGTATGAGAAACAGAAAGCTAAAGAGACGGAAGACTTATTTTTTTAAATGAAGAACCCATTAAAAATAAGAGGATTATTTACTATAATACTTTCACTGTGAAACTGTAAGAGGCTGACTAATTCCCTAGACATTGCTTATTTTTCCTCTGTCTGCCACTGATGAACACAGTGTGAAAGATGTTGAGCCATGTTTTACTTGGAGTGGTTTACAAAAAGAAACATGATGACAATGTACCTTAAAATAACTCAAAGTTCACTTGGTTCACAGGTCTCCTGGGGGAGAGTCCTGTGTTGACTGACCCATCCACCACCTCAGTTTGCCGTCTTATGCATACTGCTTCCATCTTTACTCCCACCAGCACATTATACACATGATCCCAGCCTTCCTGATTATGGTAAATGTTAAATGGACCTGTACTTGTATGCCGCTTTTCTAGTCGTTTTGACAACTCAAAGCACTTTTACACTACGAGCCACATTCACCCGATCACACATACATTCATACACTGATGGCTGAGGATACTGTACAAGGTGCCATCTGCTTCTCAGTTTTATAACCTTCCACAGAGATGCACTCCATTGTATTCAGTCAGGAGCAATTTGAGATTCAGTATCTTGCTCAAGGATACTTCGACATGTAGACTGGAGGAGCCAACGATAAAACCACCAACCTTCAGACTAGAAGATAACCAGCTCTACCTCCACATCCAATTATTTGTGTTCTACACAAATTACTGGCTAATGATTACATAGGTTACATATGAATTGGGGTGCAATACTTTCCAGAGGTATAGATAACGGCATGATCCATGATGCAAGATTGACTTAGACTTTAGAGAGATTTCTAAAAAGGGCTTGACAAAGTAAATATTTGCATTTTCTAGATATTGAGAGGTTAAATTTGTTTTTGAAACATGATTGCGTGATTTTTTGTGCAATGTGCAAAAACCTGGCAAACTATAGGATGTGGCAAAGTAGCAGAGACAATCACAAGAGGCAGCTATCATAAAGGGGCTGGATTCAAGGATTATGTTGTCAATGAGGGTAGCAAGAAGAGAATCAGTGACACTACCACCAAAACATCTAACTCCATATGTTATTACAAAACCCACAAAGGAAGGTACGTGAATTCAACTTTTTCGCTACTTTTAAGTCATTAGCTGGTAATCAAGAAAACGTCGTAAACCTGTGACTTGTTTGACCCAGGCAACGAATTGATTTGTATTGCTTGAACTACAGCAGGGACCCGACTGGACTTCCTTGGTTCTTGTTACAGTAATTTAGTACTTGCTTGAGATTTGAAGGTTAGGACTTTTGATCTGCATATGACCTGCTCATGTGTGACTTACTTTCATCTCTGCTTACAATGTAAAGATTGGGGGGTTTGCTCTATATAATGGATGCCCTTGTAACCATTAGTCTTGAACGGACTGATCAAGGTTGTGGTGGGAATATATTCATTGGCTACTAGGCTCCTAAATCTACAAGTTAAAAACATGCTTCTATTATCAGATTTTTCTTCACAGATCAAATCAGACTTTGTAACTGGGGCTAGACTTTTCATTTACTATCTAAACATAGAGAGAAAACATGCACTTAAGGCAGGGTTTCAGATATTAAGTATGCCTACTCTGAGTGGTTTTACTTTGTCTTTGATAGTAGATGGATATCATATAATATTGATGGCAGATTCCCTAAGCAGTATGCTGCTTGTTCTGCTGAGTGCTTTCTCAATGGTAAAAAAAGGAGCACAGCTACAGCATGGCAAAAAAAAAGAAAATCATTTTCAAAAACATATACATACATTTCCTGGGCCCTGTCACCAAAATGAAAATAATTAGAATAGATAACTGACCGACTATGTTATGTACTATGAACTTGGGCACTTACCAAATTGCCATTATAGTTTTGGCCTCAATCACCTCTACAAGCCCCTTATGCTATTCAGATAATCACTAAAATAGTTTTAGACAGTTCCAAATGATCATGCTTTTAACTAGCTTTTGTGTTTAATTTCGGCTGGATTTTACACTTGCTTATTTGTACTGCGTGACTGCTTTATTTGTCTGCTTGTACTAAATGTTGCTATGCTATTTTATGCTGCCCTCTTGCCTAAGTTGCTAAATATACTCCCCTACTGTCTCACGGTAAGAAAATAGACGGAGCAACAGTGGGACATGGAGATGCTGAGTGAAGCAACATGCTGCAATGCTCAACAATAAAAAAATGATTAAAACCATTTTCATAGTTAAAAATAAATAAATGTCATGGTTGGACATTGAAAAAATACTGATGTCCAAATTGAGCATTGAAGTACTCCTGCCCGTCCCTCCTGTTCATATTGTCTGAGCTGTCATTCCTTATAGCTGTCATTAAAGTCACTACCCAACACAATACTTTTATTTTGAAAATAGACATAGGCCCTTGGTTATACACGTAAGGGACTGTTTCATGTTGTTTTGTTGGTCCAATGGTCCTGAAAATTACTCAGCACAGAGAGGACTATTTTATAGGACGTGACAACCTTGCAGTGCACTAGACTGTCACGCCCAGCAACCGTCAGGCCCACCAATGTCCTGTCAACAAAATGTAATCAGGTTTAAAAAATGAGATTATAGGCTGCACTTTACATATCTGATTTGATTATTTCAACAGAACTGCAGGATACGGTGACAGACGATAATTCACTTAATGGCAGCCCCACTTCAAAAATATGCCTATAAATAGAGGGTATAGAGCGTTTGTTAATTAATCTTATGTCAGGACAACTGTATATTAAATAACCTATTAAATTTGTGCCAGCCTGCTGCATCAGAACATCACACTGCTGATACATCAATAAAAAGAGGAAAAAGCAATGATACTGCACAGTGTTTTGCAAAGAGGTCAGCACCAGGTGTGAGGACACAGAGTGGCCTAACATCTGTTGTAAATATCACTTTAGACAACTAATGCTTTAAGAATTGCAGTGCATTACTGTGAAGAAAACATGTTATTGTGAGACAGGCAAGAATTTATCTATGTACATGCTGAATTTTCTACACAGAGAATAAATGTTGTGCCAAAAATACTTTTACTCAAGCAAAGCCTTGAGACCTTTCTAGTTATTGTACAATGGGGTATTTTATATTGCAGTAATACTTTTACTTAAAGGGACAGTTTAACCCAGAATCAAAAATAACTATAATTCCTCATACGTAGTTGTAGAGTTACTTCTCAATCTAGATTATTTTGGTGTGTGTGGGAGATATCGCCCCTAGAGATGTCTGACTTCTCACCGATGAGACTCAGCTTTTGGCACTCAAAGAGCCAAAAACACACTCAACAGCAATGTTTTTTTTCAGAAATGATAACCCGCTTATTCAAGGTAATCCACAGACCTTGTTGTGAGCAGTTTCATGTAGGAACTACAGTATTTTCAGTCTGATATCTCAAACACACTGCAATTTGTACTAAAATAATCTAGATTCACCAACCCATTTTCATTTTGAATTTGTCAAATATTACTGCTTCTGCAGTAATTCTGGTGTAAGATCCCAACACCTTTCGCGTCAGCATGATATGCTGGACAGCATCAGCTGATAACGTCAAAGGACAGAACAGTGTTATTATACACTGCCAAACAGCGACTGCCGTGGCAGCATGGTACACAGCTGATCGCCGTCAGGTTGAAATGCTGCAAGCATTTACAGCATGATGTAATACAGTTGTTCGACCTATGTTCACAATGTAGATTCAACTTAACTGTTTCAACCTATAAATATACTTGCAAAGATTTACTTAAAGAAAAAGATTACTTGCAAAGATTAGGAACTAATTGCAAAAAAAAAAAGATACACCTATTACACATAAATTGTATGCATTTACATATAGCACATGTCAATTTATAACACATGAATCAACAGGTTTAGACTTAAACTTAGTTTAAACCAACAGATTCATCTTGTGTGCTGTGCATGAATAGGCTTGACAAATGCTGGACCCATTTACTGTAATGCATGTTACAGATTTGTGGTTCTACATTTATCTGCATTTCCATCTCCTCCTCCATTTATCAGCAAATAGACTGATGGGTTAAACAGCCGCTTTGACAAAAATGTATTAGAACAGAGAGATAACATGTATGTATGACATGCTGTCACTGACAAATCAGTCTAGACTATCACACAGCCTCCTACATCTGCAGATTGAATTTATGCATTTTTCATAATTCTGAGCACATGAAAATTTCCATGTGATACAGCCGAAAGCTCCAGAATAAGCAAGTAAGCGAGCCTTGAGTTAAAAATTGCTTTACAAACTGCTGTGTTCAACACTCATATTTTTAATCAACGTGGATGAAAAGCCCAGTCACTAAATATAATGTTGGCATTGTTCATTTCTTTTTATTGTTGCAAACGTACATTTCACATGTATCACATCAATGTTTCTATGAAACATGACGTGACGTATATGAGCTGTTTTGCCATCTGAAGCTGGCAATGATGGTAGGTGGACTGAAATCTATAGGCGAGATGCTGAACCAGCTGCTAAGCTGCAGACCACCATTCGAGATCAGCTAACAAAAAAAAAAAAGACTTGTTTTCCAGTTAAGTCATTGCTGTGTTTCCAGCGGCTTTTTAGGCACAAAAGGAGTGAGGACTGGAAGATTTTAAGCCCCAAACTTGGGCGTTTTGAGGGATGATGGATGGCAGGTCACCTAGGCAAGATGCCTGCCAAGCTGTAGTCCACTGTTGGAGACCAACACACAAAAAAAACAGTTTTACCTCAGCATCACTGCTGTTTCTCTGGCTGCTTTTCGGACACAAAATGTGTCTGGTTTTTAGAGACCTGTCACTGTTTTTCCTGCAGCTTTTTAGCCCCCAAACATGGTTGCTTTGTAAATGATTACTGGCTTTTTTTCCATTTGCTTTTTAGCTCTCAAACATCAATGTTATTTAGGGACCCATCGCTGTTTTTCCAGCTTTTCAGCCCCCAAAAATGGGTGTTTGTAGGGATGGTGGATGCAATGTGAAATGCCTGCCAAGCTGCGGACCACTGCTCAAGACCAACAAATAACAAAAACAGTTGTGCTTTAGTGAGTCGTTGCTGTTCTTCTAGCACTTTTCAGACGTTAACCACAGCATTGTTGAAACATGAATTTTAAACATATCCGCTAAAATGCAAATGTAACAAATCCAAGATTCGCGGTAATGTACAATACCATTATTTATTCTAGTCATTAGCTTGGGTGCATAGGATTATTGGAAACTATTCTTAAATTGACATGACATGATTGTGCGATACATTGGAAAGCTTCCGAACATGTGAATGAGTGAACCTTGTGAATGGTCAATGTTCAAAATTATATGTCGCACACAGTACAAATTCACATTTTATAGCAACTTAGATATTAAATCTAAGGACTGTTCAGAGCTACTCAGACATAGGCTTTGAAATCCTGAACACCTCCTACCCTAAATATACTGTAGCTTTATTCTGTAGTTTATAGCTTGTTCTGTGCCTGTCTCGATCCACATGGAAGTTAAGCTTACCTGAGTTCAAGGCATGAAATAATCTAGCTGCTACTGGCTCCATTAAAGATTTAAGAATGTAACATTTGTGATTTTGCCCTCGTTGCCTCGCACAACTATCTCAGTCTCCCCTTTGATTAGGCGGAGCACGCTGAGATTGAGAGCCAGTTCGGTGCATGCAAACAGGAGAGTGGGCTTCGGCTCGTGGAATAATTGGGACCAGACACCATTTTGCCGACTGCTTCCATGCCTGCTCTGTCAATGGCTCCTAAAAGCTGGCTGTGTAATGTCCCGCTGGTCCACTGCATCCTCTGCCTATTTGCTTTTCTCTTTGTGTTCAGTCACCCCGGTTTCTCAGAGATGTATGACATGTACAAGCAAGCGGAAAGCAGCGATCAAGCTCCCCGATGAATAAAAGAGAGGCCAGACAGAAAGCAGCAGAGGGCATTAGCTTTTTTTCCCCTCCTGCTTCCATCTCTTTGAGATAGTGGGGAAAATGTACTGTACCTTAGGCAACGGTATGACTCAATGAGAATGCATGCTAACATGAACCCACCTACCTACACACTCACACACACACACACACACACACAGTAAAGGTCTCAGGGGGAAGTGAACGTTCACCAGACAGCACATCCCACTGATGCCTGGTTAACCCTGATCCCTCTGTGCTTACCTGGCTTGTAGTGTGTGCACGTGTGTGTGTGCACGTTTTGTTCTGGAAGACTGCCTCTGTCTTTGCGCACGCTTAGTGTGTGTGGGTGTGTTGTTTTGCTGCAAACTGTGGGACCTAAGATTTCTCCTCTGAGATGTTCTTTTTAGCTGATGAAAAATCACTGTTTGTGTGTGTACTAAACTGTTTATGTATGTGTATGCATGTTCGGTGTGAATGTGTGCTGCATAAAGCTCTTCACACATTCTCTCGACACCTTGTTTGTGATTCGCTTGATATCTTTAAGTAACAAATTTCAGTCCATCTTAACACTATGAATATTTTGGGTCGAGATTTTTACACTTTGTGGGAAAGTATGTAGCACTTTAGACATAATGGTGATGCATAAAAAAGCATTGTTATCTGCAATAACGGTGGCCAACACAATCCATACAAGGCAGATCAAACATCAAATTTTGGCTGAAGAAACATGGACAAAACTTCTAATTGTTTTACAAATATACTGTTCAAGGTGTTCAAATATTTTCACTAAAAGATCAACCTAAAAAGTTTTTTTTCTTTTTGTTTGGCAATTGTTCCAACATTTTCTGTAGTCAGATTTTATTTTTCATCCTTTTCTGACATTTAAAGGGATACTTTGGTGATTTTTGACTAGCTTTGTATCAAAAACAATGTGGGTCGTATGTACAGATGAACTGTGGTAAACTTCCTTTCATCTAACCAGTGCTTCGATATCCTTCTTCCCTCTGCGATAAAATTCTGGCAGATGACGCATTTTACGTCAATTAAGTCTCAAAGAGACTTTTGTAACGGTAAAACTAAGCAGCACTGATCAAATATAAACCAAGATTCGGTTATTGCGCTACATATTCTGCTCCTCAGATGATTTCAGAAACATGTTTTAGCTTACTGTTAAACTCTAACACAAGATCCTACATCATCCATCAACATATTTTCCAGCAAGTGGCATCACTGTTTACTGTCTTTGGCATGCCAACTCTTCATACAACAGCAGTTTAGATGTAGAGACACACAGTATAGAAATAGCATTAGGAATATATCCACCGCTATATGAAACAGTGCAACTCAAGCTCTAAACACTACTGATGGTAAATGATAAATGGACCTGCACTTGCATAGTGCTTTTATAGTCATTGGACCACTCAGAGCGTTTTTACATGAGTCACATTCACCCAGTCACACACCCATTCATACAGTGATGGCCGAGGCTACCGCACAAAGTCAGACCTGCATCTCAGTTTTTATCCAATCATATATACATTCATACACTGATCAAGCAACCATCATGTGGAAGTGAATCTGTTCAATCTGATTTTGACATTTAAAAGCTATTGGATTTCTAGCAATGAATATTCATGCATTCAAGATTGTCAGCTCATGTTGCTGCTTTGTCAACAAACACAAACGGTGGTCCATTGATGAGTGCACCTGGCACCCTATTGGGGTCCAGATTTGGCCCATGGGCCATATGTT